>NC_086444.1:780489282-780544282 GCF_028390025.1 Pseudophryne corroboree
TGTGTAATGTGCTCTACCTGGTGCAATGTGTGTAATGTGCTCTACCTGGTGTAATGTGTATAATGTGCTGAACCTGGTGCAATGTGTATACCGTGCTCTACCTGGCACAAAGTGTAGACGTGCTCAATCTAGTGCAATATGTACAACATGCTCTACCTGGCACAGTGTGTATAGGAGGTTCTATCTGGCGCAATGTGTATCAGTGGCACTACTGTATGGTGTAATGTGAATTGGCACTATTATGTGGCCACGCCCCTTCCCCACAAAACCACCACCCCAAATTTTTGTGGCGCTTGCAGCATGCACTTTCCATCTCTTGCTGTGGTCAGGCCTTCTGAGCAGTAATCCCACCCACTTGACAGACTCCATCCCCCATCAGACCCCACCCCTATTAGGGCTGCTTCAATACATTTCCTGGGCTGGTTTTCGATCCCAATCCACCCCTGGGCAAGTTCTATGTTCAGTGCAACAGATATGGGAGCATGATCCGAAATAATAATATCATGTAGTTTTGCGTTGAATAGATTAGTCATAAGAGTATCAGAAATCATAAAATAGTCTATTCTGGAGAAAGACCTAAGTACTCCGTAGTGGAATGTATACGATCTATCAGAGGGGTTAAGTAGTCGCCACGGATCTGAGAGGTGTAGCGATGCAGTAAATGTCGTGATAGTTCGCCATTGAGGAGAGTGTGGATTAGTGGCTGGATGGGACTTGTCTAGTGTGGGGTCCGCAACTGTGTTAAAATCCCCTCCAATTATTAGGGGAAAATTATCTCTTTGGTTAAGAATCTGGAGTAATGTATTGAAAAAAGAGTGTGTGTCTACGTTTGGTGCATAAATATTGACCAGTGTGTACTTAGAGCTGAGGACATCTATGTCCAGGATGACATTATCTCCCTTCCGGATCGATAACCTGATTCAAAACGATGAACGGCAATGATCTGCATATCAGTATGGCGACGCCTCTGGACTTGGTTCGGTAGGATGCGTCAACACAATGGCCTATCCAAGAGGCATGAAGAGAAGATCCCTCCCCAGTTTTCCAATGGGTTTCCTAAAGGAACATTATATCAGCATTAAATTTGCGGAGATGCGTAAGAATGCGTTTAAGTTTAACCGGACTATTCGCTCCACCCACATTCCATGACAGAAGACGAAGGTGGGATGGGGGATCGGAAGCAGAACCTTCACCAGGCGGCATAGCTAACCCACCCCCTCCCGGGGCAACTGACTAGATGCAGATACTAAGCCCATTGGGATAAGTCGTGACGAGATTTCACAGTGGAAAAAATTGTGGGGTAATACGGTTTTAGAGAGTAGAACTAATGCTGTGGGAGTGAACGCCACACATCCTGTGCAATACATTAATAATAAATATATATATCCATGCTTAAAAACAACACCTTTTTGAGTTTTCCTGTAACAGTGACAGAGAACATAAGGGCCAAACAGCATTGAAACTATCTGAGGCCACTAATATAAACAAATAAAAATGGGGAAGTGGGGGATAAAGGGAGAAGAAAGATAAGAACAATAGGCAAAAAGAACTAATACCAATATGTTTCAGTCAATATGTAATTCTGAAATTAGTGTGAATTGGACAACTTGACTCAAGGCCACATGAGATTCTCAAAATCACAAGTTCCTCTAGGTCAGGTAAAAGAAGTGTCTGCTCTTCTGAGTATCAACTTGTTAGGGTCTCCTGCCCTGTGCTGCCACGTCGTCATGGCAACCGGGAGACAAGTGCTAGTGGAGTAACCTGAGCGCAGCTGATACTCCGGTTCGGGTCTTTTGCTGTGCAGTGGTTATAGGCTCTGTGCACGGCAGGGGATCCGGTGCTGGTTTTTGTGCTCACAGTCTGTGAGGTCTGAGTGGGGCGTGGACAGCACCTGCTTTATAAGGCCTCTTTTCAGGGTAAGCAGATGCTGCTGAATCTTTGTTGGTTAGTCAGTTCATGAAAGTTAGCCAGTACTGTGTAGCTTTGTATTTGTTTGTTGCTTACTGCAAATAGGCCTGGGAATTTGGTATTACACTCTGCCAATCCAGACCTAGCAGTAAGACTGGAGTCAGTCGTTTAGCTTGCTGGGGTTCTGTTACTACTCTGTGAACTTAGCAAGTTTGCGGCTGTATTCTAAGACTTGCCTGTCTAATCCTGTCTCACTGTGCTAGGTGTCAGGGGTCAGTTTAGTGGCAGTAAGCTAAAACCTGTGCACTGCAAGTGAGAATTAGGATTGTGGAGATTCTCCTTGTGTCTATCATTCCATCTCTGACCAAGGAGTTTACTGCCACACCCGTTGGTAACCCTTTAGGGTTTTGCTGTTGCCCTTAGCAACAGCATTTCGGGTTCTCTACGTATTAAAACACAACATCTTGCTTTTTCCATCTTAGCAGTTCTAATACAAGGGAGATACCCAGTTCCTTAGCCTCTGGGCTTCTCTGTTCACTTTGTGTGTATTTTGTTACCCTATCACCTTCTGTGTACGTTATGTCATATCCCCCAGTTTGTCTGTGAGTCCATCTGTTTTGCATAACAGTTCAAACACCAGTACATTCCTGCAGACACTGGAATGCATAACAGTTCTGACACCAGTACTTTCCTGCTGGCACTGGTGTGCATAACATATTCAGCAGCCTAATACTCCTGTTGAAATTTTGTGGGAATATGGAGCATACCCCTCAAAATACGTTGCAACAGGTGGTCGATCAGGTGCAGGTCCTGACTCGACAATTTAATGATTTGTCCATTAAAATGCACACCTCCCAGGCTGCTGGCGGAGCTCCCGCAGCAGCAGCACCTGCAGGGGTTAAGGAGCCGAAAGTAAATCTCCCGGATCGTTTTTCTGGAGATCGCTCGCAGTTCTTTTGTTTCAAGGAGAGCTGCAAGCTATACTTCCGACTTAGGCCTCAGTCTTCTGGGTCGGAGATTCAGCGGGTGGGCATAGTGATTTCCTTGCTACAAGGAGACCCACAGGTCTGGGCATATGGGTTGCAGCCTGACTGTCCGTCGCTTAAAAGTGTTGATGCTTTTTTTACGGCACTGGGCATGTTGTATGATGACCCTGACAAGACGGCCTCAGCCGAGGCTCAGATTTCGATCCTTAAGCAAGGGCGAAGGCCAGTTGAGGTTTACTGTACGGAGTTTCGGAGGTTGGCCCATGATACCCAGTGGAATGACCCAGCCCTGAGACACCAGTACCGAAGAGGTCTTTCTAACCAGATAAAGGACCAACTGGTACAATATCCCTTGCCTGATAGCTTGGATCAGCTCATGCAGTTATCCATCCGGGTGGATAGACGGCTGAGAGAGCGTAGGCTTGAAAGGGAGACTGAGATTTCCTTCCTTCCCAAGGGAACCTCAGACTCTGAGGAATTTTCTGAGGAGCCTATGCAGATTGGGGCTACCCGCCTCTCCTCGCGTGAGAAGACGCGGAGGAGACAGCAGGGGTTGTGTTTGTACTGTGGGAATAAAGGTCATGTGGTAGTATCATGCCCAGAAAAGTCGGAAAACTTCAGGGCCTGAGGGTGATGGGAAATATCCTGTCAGGCCAGAAGTCAGAATTTCCCAAGAAGACTTTTATCATTCCGGTGACCTTGAAGATCCTCGGTCAAACTGTCAAGACTGAGGCCTTTGTGGACAGTGGGGCCGACGGGGTTTTTATGGACCGCCAATTCGCCCTGAAACACTCTGTTCCCTTAGTACCCTTGGCATCGGAAATTGAGATTTGTGGGTTAAACGGGGAACCATTATCCCAAGGTAAAATTACCTCTTGCACTAGCCAGATTTCTTTGTTTATTGGAGCCACACACTCTGAAAAATTGTCCTTTTATGTGACTGTCTGTACTTTTGCCCCATTGGTGTTGGGGTTACCCTGGTTAAGGGCCCACAATCCTCAATTTGACTGGGTCTCGGGGGAGATTCTTAGTTGGGGTACTGATTGTTTCAGGAGTTGCTTGAGCCTTCCAGTCAGGCTCTCGCAGCTAAGTTTGCCAGGATTGCCAGGGTGTTATGCAGATTTTGCGGACGTGTTCTCCAAAAAAGTTGCAGAGGTACTACCTCCCCATCGCCCCTATGACTGTGCCATTGATTTGTTGCCAAATGCTAAGCTTCCCAAGAGCAGGTTGTACTCCCTGTCACGTCCTGAGACTCAGGCTATGGCAGAGTACATTCAGGAGAACTTGGCTAAGGGATTTATCAGACCTTCACAGTCTCCAGTTGGGTCGGGGTTCTTCTTCGTGGGTAAAAAGGACGGTTCGTTGCGACCCTGCATCGACTTCAGGGAATTGAACCGTATCACGATTAAAAACTCATACCCACTGCCTCTCATTTCGGTCTTGTTTGACCAGCTTCGTACTGCCACCATTTTTTTCTAAGATTGACCTACGCGGTGCGTACAATCTAATCCGAATAAGAGAGGGGGATGAATGAAAGACTGCCTTTAATACCCACTCAGGGCATTATGAATATTTGGTGATGCCTTTTGGGCTCTGTAATGCCCCGGCAGTCTTCCAGGATTTCATGAATGATGTGCTCAGGGAATATTTGGATAGATTCTTAGTTGTATACTTAGATGACATCCTAATCTTCTCCCATTCCCTGGAGGAACATCGGAAGCATGTACGCTTAGTCCTCCAGAAACTCAGAGACCACCGGCTTGGGGCGAAGCTGGAGAAGTGCGAATTTGAAGTTCAGCAAATCGCATTTCTAGGATATATTATCTCCCCAGAAGGTTTCCAAATGGAGGGTTCCAAGGTACAGGCAGTCCTGGATTGGGTGCAGCCCACTAGTTTGAAGGCGCTTCAGCGTTTCCTGGGCTTTGCGAATTTTTATAGACGATTTATCGCTGGATTTTCGTCTATAGTGGCGCCCTTGGTGGCACTCACTAAGAAAGGGGCGGATGTTGCTCACTGGTCTTGTGAGGCTAAAGCGGCTTTTGCCCGTCTCAAAAGGGCATTTGTTTTGGCCAAGGTGCTGCGACACCCAGATCCAGAGCGTCCTTTTGTGGTGGAGGTGGATGCCTCTGAGATGGGTATTGGGGCAGTGCTTTCTCAGATGGGAGTGTCTGATAATCGCCTTCATCCCTGTGCTTACTTTTCCCGTAAATTTTCGCCTGCCGAGATGAATTATGACGTGGGTAACCGGGAATTGTTGGCTATTAAGGATGCACTGGAGGAGTGGAGACACTGGCTTGAGGGGGCTAAGTTTGTGGTCTCAATTCTCACTGACCATAAGAATCTGGCATATTTAGAGTCAGCGAAGCGTCTCAATGCCAGGCAGGCACGATGGGTTTTGTTTTTTGCTCGCTTTAATTTTTTGATAACATATCGCCCTGGGTCAAAAAACATCAAGGCTGATGCGCTCTCGCGGAGTTTTGCTCCAATCCAGGAGACCACCGAGGAGCCGTTGCCCATTGTTTCCCCATCATGTATTAAAGTGGGCATTACCCAGGACCTCTTATCATTAGTCCTTAGAGCACAGGAGCAGGCTCCTCCAGACCTTCCGGTAGGTCTTTTGTTTGTGCCTCTTAGGTTAAGACAGCGAGTGTTCCTGGAATTCCATGCCAAGAAGTCGGCAGGTCACCCGGGTATTGCCAGAACTCGGGAGTTGCTATCTAGGGCGGTGTGGTGGCCCTCGGTGGCTAAGGATGTGGATCAGTGGGTTCGGGCATGTGACATCTGTGCCCGAAATAAGACTCCTAGAGGGGTTCCTGTTGGCCCATTACATCCACTCTCTATCCCATCTAAGCCATGGACCCACATTTCAATGGATTTTGTGGTGGACTTGCCCAAATCCTCGGGGATGACAGCCATCTGGGTTGTCGTTGACAGGTTTTCGAAGATGGCGCACTTCGTTCCACTGGTTGGGCTGCCATCAGCCAGACGCCTGTCTGAATTATTTATGCTGCATGTTGTGCGTCTCCACGGGTTGCCACTTGATGTGGTCTCTGACCGCGGATCCCAGTTTGTGGCCAAATTCTGGAGGGCATTTTGTTCCGATCTCCAGATTTCTGTCAGCTTGTCGTCAGGCTACCATCCGCAGTCTAATGGGCAGACTGAAAGGGTGAACCAGTCCTTGGAGCAGTTCCTCAGGTGTTATGTCTCCAAGTGTCAGACTGACTGGGTTGCTCATCTGTCCATGGCGGAGTTTGCCTATAACAACGCGGCTCACTCTGCTACAGGGATCTCTCCCTTCCTTTGTGTGTATGGGCATCATCCTAAGGCCAATTCTTTTGACCCCCTGGACTCCACGACTGGTGGTTCCTCTGTGGTTTCGGTCCTTAGAGGTATTTGGCGGAAAGTGAAGAAAGCCCTTGTGTCTGTGTCATTAGTGACCAAAAGGGTTTTTGATAAGCGGAAAAGACCCTGCAGCTTCAAATTAGGAGACTTCGTCTGGTTGTCTACCAAGAATTTGAAGTTGAGACAGCCATCTCATAAGTTAGGCCCCCGGTTCATCGGCCCTTATAAGATCACCAGGGTAATCAATCCGGTGGCATTTCAGTTAGATCTGCCCCGTTCTTTGGGTATCAATAAAACATTTCATTGTTCCCTTTTAAAACGGGCGATTAGTAATCCTTCTTCCAGTGGAAGACCTTCCCCTCTTCTGATACGTGGCCAGAGGGAGTTTGTTGTTGAAAGGATTCTTGACTCCAAGGTGGTTCGGGGTCGGCTGTCATTTTTGGTGCACTGGAAGGGGTATGGCCCGGAGGAGCGGTCGTGGGTGCGCAGTTGTGATCTTCATGCCCCCAGACTGATACGCTCTTTCTTCTCGCAGTTCCCCGATAAACCCGGTGGTAGGGGTTCTTTTACCCCTCGTCAGAGGGGGGGTACTGTTAGGGTCTCCTGCCCTGTGCTGCCACGTCGTCATGGCAACCGGGAGACAAGTGCTAGTGGAGTAACCTGAGCGCAGCTGATACTCCGGTTCGGGTCTTTTGCTGTGCAGTGGTTATAGGCTCTGTGCACGGCAGGGGATCCGGTGCTGGTTTTTGTGCTCACAGTCTGTGAGGTCTGAGTGGGGCGTGGACAGCACCTGCTTTATAAGGCCTCTTTTCAGGGTAAGCAGATGCTGCTGAATCTTTGTTGGTTAGTCAGTTCATGAAAGTTAGCCAGTACTGTGTAGCTTTGTATTTGTTTGTTGCTTACTGCAAATAGGCCTGGGAATTTGGTATTACACTCTGCCAATCCAGACCTAGCAGTAAGACTGGAGTCAGTCGTTTAGCTTGCTGGGGTTCTGTTACTACTCTGTGAACTTAGCAAGTTTGCGGCTGTATTCTAAGACTTGCCTGTCTAATCCTGTCTCACTGTGCTAGGTGTCAGGGGTCAGTTTAGTGGCAGTAAGCTAAAACCTGTGCACTGCAAGTGAGAATTAGGATTGTGGAGATTCTCCTTGTGTCTATCATTCCATCTCTGACAAAGGAGTTTACTGCCACACCCGTTGGTAACCCTTTAGGGTTTTGCTGTTGCCCTTAGCAACAGCATTTCGGGTTCTCTACGTATTAAAACACAACATCTTGCTTTTTCCATCTTAGCAGTTCTAATACAAGGGAGATACCCAGTTCCTTAGCCTCTGGGCTTCTCTGTTCACTTTGTGTGTATTTTGTTACCCTATCACCTTCTGTGTACGTTATGTCATATCCCCCAGTTTGTCTGTGAGTCCATCTGTTTTGCATAACAGTTCAAACACCAGTACATTCCTGCAGACACTGGAATGCATAACAGTTCTGACACCAGTACTTTCCTGCTGGCACTGGTGTGCATAACACAACTGCCAATAAGGTAAGGAGTTAAAGGAAACCTTAGAGCCAAGTAAATGATCCTTTATATACATCAGACAGTAAAAGTAGTTCTTAAATTAATCGTGTGATGTAACAGGAGAGCGAGAAGCATTAATCTAGCTATGGGGACCTAGGGGACCGAGGCGGTGAGCGAGCAGCTATGAGTTGACGTTTCGCCAAGTGAGGATCATCGAAATATACTGGATGGCCATCTGTCAGTACTCAAAAGTTTTGCTGGGTAAAGTAAGGCGAAACGGCGTTCATGGTCATGGAGGAAACAACAAATCTCCGAGAATGCTTTGCGCTTTTGGGAAACATTCGCAGAGAAGTCCTGTAAAACTAAAATTCTGTGGTCCCTGACCTTTACCGGCTGTGATCTGCGATATTGAGCTAAGAATTTTTCCTTAACTCTGTAATCTAAGAATTTTGCCCCAACCGGTCTAGATCTGCCCTGAACATTTCTTTGGGCTGGGCCAATTCTATGGGCCCTTTCAATCTGTGGCACGAGGAAATCTCCACTAAAGCCCAGAGCTGGCGGTAAATCAATGCTGAGGAACTCTATTAATTGAGCATCAGGAATTGACTCTGGGACCCCTATGAATCAGAGATTGTTACGTTTTGCGGTTCTCCAGGTCATCAATTTTATCTTGGAGGGTTTGAATAATGTTGGATTGTGAGCTCCCTTGTTGTTGAACTGTATGGAGGGAGTCCTCTACATCACTAGTTCTTTGTTCTAAAGTGTCCAGACGAGTGGAGTGGGAGTCAAGTCTAGCCAGCAGGATATTGAGGGCACACCGATTATATTGAATGATGAGGATCAAAGGGGAGTGGAGATTTTGAATTCATTATTAATGGAGAATGACGGTTTAGAACAGGATAGTGAGAGAGAACTTAAGAGGGTCTTTGATATTATAGACAATACACATGAGGAGGTTGGTGTCAGTAAAGCTTTCAAAAAGAAGTCAGAGTTTTATCCTATTCAACATAGAAGCTCATACATTGAGACCTTCTATACTTCAACATTAAATGATTTTCGCTCACTATGTATAAAGAAAAAAGGAGTTAAAAAGGGTGATAATTTAAATATCAATGAAAGACGAGCCCTTAAGGCACTTAAAGATGATCACACCATTATCATCAAAAGTGCGGATAAGGGGGGAGGGGTTGTGTTACAAGATAGGATTGTATATCTAGAGGAAGCCTCGAGACAATTGGGGAATGAGAAATTCTATTCTAGACTTCCTTCTAATCCCACAATGACCTATGTTCAGGTTCTCAAATCTTTTCTTCAGCAAGCCCTAACCGAGGGAGCAATTACTAAAGATTAATATTTATTTCTTTTCACTCCTTATCCAGTTTTCTCTGACGTCCTAAGTGGATGCTGGGACTCCGTAAGGACCATGGGTAAATAGCGGCTCCGCAGGAGACTGGGCACAACTATAAAGAAAGCTTTAGGTCTAACTGGTGTGCACTGGCTCCTCCCACTATGACCCTCCTCCAGACTTCAGTTAGAATCTTGTGCCCGGCTGAGCTGGATGCCCACTAGGGCCTCTCCTGAGCTCCTAGAAAGAAAGTATATTTAGGTTTTTTATTTTACAGTGAGATCTGCTGGCAACAGACTCACTGCAGCGAGGGACTAAGGGGAGAAGAAGCGAACCTACCTAACAGGTGGTAGTTTGGGCTTCTTAGGCTACTGGACACCATTAGCACCAGAGGGATCGACCGCAGGACCCGACCTTGGTGTTTCTTTCCCGGAGCCGCGCCGCCGTCCCCCTTACAGAGCCAGAAGCAACGAAGAGGTCCGGAAAATCGGTGGCAGAAGACTTCGGTCTTCACCAAGGTAGCGCACAGCACTGCAGCTGTGCGCCATTGCTCCTCATGTACACCTCACACTCCGGTCACTGATGGGTGCAGGGCGCTGGGGGGGGGGGGCGCCCTGAGGGCAATATATGACACCTTGGCTGGCAAATCTACATCATATATAGTCCTAGAGGCTATATAGATGTAAAATTACCCCTGCCATTATTACAGAAAAAGCGGGAGAAAGTCCGCCGAAAAAGGGGCGGGGCCATCTCCCTCAGCACACTGGCGCCATTTTTCCCTCACAGCTCCGCTGGAAGGAAGCTCCATGGCTCTCCCCTGCAGTCTGAACACTACAGAAGGGTAAAAAAGAGAGGGGGGGCACTAAATTTAGGCGCAGTATAGATATATATATATGATATATAAAAAAGCAGCTATAAGGGAAAACACTCAATTATAGTTGGATCCCTGTGTTATATAGCGCTCTGGTGTGTGCTGGCATACTCTCTCTCTGTCTCCCCAAAGGGCTTTGTGGGGTCCTGTCCTCTGTCAGAGCATTCCCTGTGTGTTTGCGGTGTGTCGGTACGGCTGTGTCGACATGTTTGATGAGGAGGCTTATGTGGAGGTGGAGCAAATGCCTGTAAACGTGATGTAACCCCCTGCGGGGTCGACACCTGAGTGGATGGTGCTGTGGAAGGAATTACGCGACAGTGTCGACTCCTTGCATAAAAGGTTTGACGACATACCTAATGTGGGACAGTCGGCTTCTCAGCCTGTGCCTGCCCAGGCGTCTCAAAAGTCATCAGTGGCTCTAAAACGCCCGCTACCTCAGATGACAGACACAGATGTCGACACGGATACTGACTCCAGTGTCGACGACGATGAGACTAATGTAACTTCCAGTAGGGCCACACGTTACATGATTGAGGCAATGAAAAATGTGTTGCACATTTCTGATGTTACCCCCGGTACCACAAAAAACGGTATTATGTTTGGAGAGAAAAAACTACCAGTAGCTTTTCCTCCAGCTGAAGAGTTAAATGAAGTGTGTGAAGAAGCGTGGGCTTCCCCTGATAAAAAGATGGTAATTTCTAAGAGGTTACTAATGGCGTACCCTTTCCCACCAGAGGATAGGTCACGCTGGGAAACATCCCCTAGGGTGGATAAAGCGCTCACACGCTTGTCAAAGAAGGTGGCACTACCGTCTCCGGATACGGCCGCCCTGAAGGAATCTGCTGATAGAAAGCAGGAGGCTATCCTGAAATCTATATATACACACACAGGTGTTATACTGAGACCGGCTATTGCTTCAGCCTGGATGTGCAGTGCTGCTGCTGCTGCGTGGTCAGATTCCCTGTCAGAAAATATAGATACCCTAGACAGGGACACTATATTGCTAAACGTAGAGCATATAAAAGACGCACTTTTATACATGAGGGATGCACAGAGGGATATTTGCCGGCTGGCATCCAAAATTAGTGCAATGTCCATTTCTGCCAGGAGAGGGTTATGGACTCGGCAGTGGACAGGAGATGCAGATTCCAAACGACACATGGAAGTTCTTCCTTATAAGGGTGAGGAGTTGTTCGGGGATGGTCTCTCGGACCTTATTTCCGTAGCAACAGCTGGGAAGTCTACATTTTCACCCCATGTTCCCTCACAACCAAAGAAAGCACCGTATTGTCAGGTACAGTCCTTTCGGCCCAAAAGGGGCAAGCGGGTTAAAGGCGCGTCCTTTCTGCCCAGAGGCAGAGGTAGGGGAAAGAAGCTGCAGCATACAGCCAGTTCCCAGGAGCAAAAGTCCTCCCCCGCTTCCTCTAAGTCCACAGCATGACGCTGGGGCTGCACAGGCGGAGCCAGGTACGGTGGGGGCCGGTCTCAAATATTTCAGCAATCAGTGGGATCCCTGGATCCTTCAAGTAGTATCTCAGGGGTACAAGCTGGAATTCGAGACGTCTCCCCCTCGCCGTTTCCTCAAATCTGCCTTGCCAACCACTCCCTCAGGCAGGGAGGCAGTGTTACAGGCAATTCACAAGCTGTATTCACAACAAGTGATAGTAAAGGTGCCCCTACTTCAACAAGGAAGGGGTTACTATTCCACAATGTTTGTGGTACCAAAACCGGACGGTTCGGTGAGACCCATTTTAAATTTGAAATCCTTGAACACATATATAAAAAAATTCAAGTTCAAGATGGAATCGCTCAGGGCGGTTATTGCAAGCCTGGACGAGGGAGATTACATGGTATCACTGGACATCAAGGATGCTTACCTGCATGTCCCCATTTACCATCCTCACTAGGAGTACCTCAGATTTGTGGTACAGGATTGTCATTACCAATTCCAGACGTTGCCGTTCGGTCTATCCACGGCTCCGAGGGTCTTTACCAAGGTAATGGCCGAAATGATGATACTCCTTCGAAAGAAGGGAGTTTTAATTATCCCGTACTTGGACGATCTCCTGATAAAGGCGAGGTCCAGAGAGCAGTTGTTGGTCGGGGTAGCACTATCTCGGGAAGTGCTACAACAGCACGGCTGGATTCTAAATATTCCAAATTCAAAGCTGGTCCCTACGACACGTCTACTGTTCCTGGGGATGGTTCTGGACACAGAACAGAGAAAAGTGTTTCTCCCGGAGGAGAAGGCCAAGGAGCTGTCATCTCTAGTCAGAGGCCTCCTAAAACCAAAACAGGTGTCGGTGCATCACTGCACGCGGATCCTGGGAAAAATGGTAGCTTCCTACGAAGCGATTCCATTCGGCAGGTTTCATGCAAGAACATTTCAGTGGGACCTGTTGGACAAGTGGTCCGGATCGCATCTTCAGATGCATCGTCTGATAACCCTGTCTCCAAGGACAAGGGTGTCTCTGCTGTGGTGGCTGCAGAGTGCTCATCTTCAAGAGGGCCGCAGATTCGGCATACAGGACTGGGTCCTGGTGACCACGGATGCCAGCCTTCGAGGCTGGGGAGCAGTCACACAGGGAAGAAACTTCCAAGGACTATGGTCAAGTCAGGAGACTTCCCTGCACATAAATATTCTGGAACTAAGGGCCATTTACAATGCCCTTAGTCAGGCAAAACCCCTGCTTCAAAACCAGCCGGTACTGATCCAGTCAGACAACATCACGGCGGTCGCCCATGTGAACCGACAGGGCGGCACGAGAAGCAGGACGGCGATGGCAGAAGCCACAAGGATTCTCCGATGGGCGGAGAATCACATGTTAGCACTGTCAGCAGTGTTCATTCCGGGAGTGGACAACTGGGAAGCAGACTTCCTCAGCAGGCACGACCTCCACCCGGGAGAGGTGGGGACTTCATCCAGAAGTCTTCCAACTGATTGTAAACTGTTGGGAAAGGCCACAGGTGGACATGATGGCGTCCCGCCTAAACAAAAAGCTAGAAAAGTATTGCGCCATGTCAAGAGACCCGCAGGCGATAGCTGTGGACGCTCTAGTGACACCGTGGGTGTACCGGTCGGTTTATGTGTTCCCTCCTCTTCCTCTCATACCAAAGGTACTGAGGATAATAAGGAGAAGAGGAGTAAGAACTATACTCATTGTTCCGGATTGGCCAAGAAGAGCTTGGTACCCGGAACTTCAAGAAATTATCTCAGAGGACCCATGGCCTCTGCCGCTCAGACAGGACCTGCTGCAGCAGGGGCCCTGTCTGTTCCAAGACTTACCGCGGCTGCGTTTGACGGCATGGCGGTTGAACACCGGATCCTGAAGGAAAAGGGCATTCCGGAGGAAGTCATTCCTACGCTGATTAAAGCTAGGAAAGAAGTAACCGCAAACCATTATCACCGCATATGGCGAAAATATGTTGCGTGGTGTGAGGCCAGGAAGGCCCCAACGGAAGAATTTCAGCTGGGCCGTTTCCTGCACTTTCTACAGTCAGGGGTGACTATGGGCCTAAAATTGGGTTCCATTAAGGTCCAGATTTCGGCTCTATCGATTTTCTTCCAGAGAGAATTGGCTTCACTACCTGAAGTTTAAACTTTTGTTAAGGGAGTGCTGCATATTCAGCCTCCTTTTGTGCCTCCAGTGGCACCTTGGGATCTAAACGTGGTGTTGGATTTCCTAAAGTCACATTGGTTTGAGCCACTTAAAACCGTGGATTTGAAATATCTCACGTGGAAAGTGGTCATGTTGTTGGCCTTGGCTTCGGCCAGGCGTGTATCAGAATTGGCGGCTTTGTCATGTAAAAGCCCTTATCTGATTTTCCATATGGATAGGGCAGAATTGAGGACTCGTCCCCAGTTCCTCCCTAAAGTGGTATCAGCGTTTCATCAGAACCAACCTATCGTGGTGCCTGCGGCTACAAAAGACTTGGAGGCTTCCAAGTTGTTGGACGTAGTCAGGGCCCTGAAAATATATGTTTCCAGGACAGCTGGAGTCAGAAAGACTGACTCGCTATTTATCCTGTATGCGCCCAACAAGTTGGGTGCACCTGCTTCAAAGCAGACTATTGCTCGCTGGATCTGTAGTACGATTCAGCTTGCACATTCTGCGGCTGGACTGCTGCATCCTAAATCAGTGAAAGCCCATTCCACGAGGAAGGTTGGCTCTTCTTGGGCGGCTGCCCGAGGGGTCTCGGCTATTCAACTTTGCCGAGCAGCTACTTGGTCGGGGTCAAACACGTTTGCTAAATTCTACAAGTTTGACACCCTGGCTGAGGAGGACCTAGAGTTTGCCCATTCGGTGCTGCAGAGTCATCCGCACTCTCCCGCCCGTTTGGGAGCTTTGGTATAATCCCCATGGTCCTTACGGAGTACCAGCATCCACTTAGGACGTCAGAGAAAATAAGAATTTACTCACCGGTAATTCTATTTCTCGTAGTCCATAGTGGATGCTGGGCGCCCATCCCAAGTGCGGATTGTCTGCAATACTTGTATATAGTTATTGCTTAACTAAAGGGTGATTGTTGAGCCATCTGTTGAGAGGCTCAGTTGTTATCATACTGTTAACTGGGTATTGTATCACGAGTTATACGGTGTGATTGGTGTGGCTGGTATGAGTCTTACCCGGGATTCAAAATCCTTCCTTCTTGTGTCAGCTCTTCCAGGCACAGTATCCTAACTGAAGTCTGGAGGAGGGTCATAGTGGGAGGAGCCAGTGCACACCAGTTAGACCTAAAGCTTTCTTTATAGTTGTGCCCAGTCTCCTGCGGAGCCGCTATTCCCCATGGTCCTTACGGAGTCCCAGCATCCACTACGGACTACGAGAAATAGAATTACCGGTGAGTAAATTCTTATTATCCCCACGTATTATCACCTCCCTAAAATTCACAAGTCTTTGCTAGCACCCCGGGGCATCCAATTATATCTGGTGTTGGGTCCCTCACATCTAACCTGTCAGCATTCATGGATTCCTACTTACAACCCCACGTTTTCGGGCTCCGGTCATACATCAGAGATACCACTCACTTTCTCCATCTTGTGAGTGGTATTGAGTGGCGAGAGAGCTATGTACTTTTGACTTGCGATGTCGAGTCCCTTTACACCAGGCTTGTCCAACCCGCGGCCCGCGGCCCGCATGCGGCCCAGGTCGGCTAGTAATGCGGCCCAGTGCAATTTTTTATTTTTTAAGAAATTCTAAAGTTTCAAGTTACACTGCCGGCGCTTGCTGCCGGGGCACGTCACAACGGTGACGCCAGCGCGCTTCACCCGCCCCATCCATTATTTTTTTTTGCAGAGTACGGACACCACATGTGAAGCTGAGCCGGCCCCAGCAGGCTGTCAGCACATCCTGACTGGATTGCTGCCGCTGGGACCAGCACAAGCTCACGCCTCTCCGCTGTCAGTCACAGTGTAGCCCTCCTCCGCTGCATAGCGGCACACGTGACTGAGCAGCACGAGAGTAGAGGAGCCCAGTGGAGAAATTGGTTCTACAAGAACTCGTAAGTGAGCCGGGGGGGGGGGGGGGAGTCTGAAGTCCGTGGCCGCGCCGCTGTACAGTGTCCGGGGGGGGGGGGGGATCGGGATCTGAAGTCCGTGGCCGCGGCCCGCGCCGCTGTACAGTGTCCCGGGGGGGGGAGAGAGTAGGTCTGCACCGCTGTACAGTGTCGGGGGAAGGGAGGGTCTGGTCTGAAGTCCAGCGCCATGCCGCAATACAGTGTCCGGGGGGTTTCTTGGGAGCTGGGATGGACTTGATGTCCAGCGCTGCAGCAGAAAAATGAGGCCGGCGGTGTCTAAACTCCACAGTACAGATTGGTTCGGGGGGAGGGGGGTAACGAGGATGAAGTCAGGTGCCACTGCAGTACAATGTGTCCGGGAGGGGGGGGGTTGGGGTCCGCTGTCAGTCACAGTGTAGCCCTCCTCTACTGCATAGTGGCACACGTGACAGCACCACGGAGCTCAGCCCAGCGGGAGAAATTTGTTGGCCCTTGAAGAAGCACAGTGTGGAGGGAGGGGGGGGGGGGGTAGAGAGAGGAGGAGGAGAGGAAGAGGACTACAGTGTGCGTGTGGGGGGGGGATGCATTGGTGGCTGAGAAATAATGTCAAACATCTCACTAACTTCATTTCCAAGTAAGTTTAATATGTTAACTATGTTTTCTATGGTTTTTTTGGTTGATCAGGTATCGTTACTGTTATTTTATTTTATGTGCGGCCCAAACCAAATTTTCATATTCTAATGTGGCCCAGGGAAGGTGAAAGGTTGGACACCCCTGCTTTACACCAACATCCCCCCACCAAGAAGGGGTGGAAGCCTGTTGCCAATTTCTCGAATCTGTTGTGGGGCTGTCACCCAGGCGATGTGGGTTTGTGTTGGAATCCATGAATTTTATTTTATCACATAACTATTTTTTATTTAATTCACAGTTTTACCTTCAAGTGCACGGTACCGCCATGGGCACCAAGTTCGCACCGAGTTTTGCCAATCTATATATGGGGCTCTTTGAGGAGCAATACATTTGGGAGGGCCCTTCTGCGCGAATTTGGTGCTCTATGGTCGGTACATTGATGATCTGTTTATTATTTGGGATGGGGTCTCTAGCGTGTCTTCTTTTCTTTCGTATCTTAATTCTAACACTTTTGGGCTTAAGTTTAGTCACTCTTGTCACCCTACTCAGATCAACTATCTTGACATTGCTCTCTCGGTTAGGGATAATAAGTTGGTCACCAAAACCTATAGAAAGGAGGTGGACTGCAGCAGTTTTTTAAACTATGGCAGTTGTCACCACCATAAATGGAAAGATAACATACCCATGGGACAATATTTTAGGATGAAGCGTAACTGTACTGATGAAGAGGTGTTTCAAGAACAATCCAATGTTCTTACAGGTGCATTTCTTGACCAGGGATACCCTAAGAAACTTTTGGAGGATTCCCTTGAAAGGGTGGCTACGAGAGAGAGAGGAGTTCTCTCCTCTCCACGACCACCAATTCGGGGGTACTAAAAGATAGACATGACAACAACCAGATTATGCCCTTTATAACAAAATATAATACATATGCTGAGGATGTTAAGAAAATTATAAAGAAAAATTTCGGACTCCTGAAATCAGACAAAGTTCTTAACCCTTGTTTGGGAGACTCGGCTAGAGTAGTATTTCAGAAGGCTAGGAATTTAAAGAATCACTTATCTCCCAGTTTTTTTCAGGCCAACGCCCAATCATTGGTTAAGAAAACCTGGTTAAACCAAAGTGTAGGCTGTTTCAGATGCGGTAAGACTAATTGCATCACTTGTAAATTTCTAATACATAGAAGTATTTCCTTTAAATCAGCAGCACTTGGACCTGAATTTGCAATTGAGACTTTCATTAATTGTCAACAGACATACGTCATTTATCTGATAAGTTGCGTATGTGGAAAACAGTATGTGGGGAGGATGGTTAGGAGCCTCAATATCAGGTTTCTGGAACACAGACGAAATGTCCTAAAGAAGAATGTAAATCATAGTGTGTCGAGACACGTAACCCATCATCATGATGGCAATGTTGACTCACTAAAAGTACAGGGTATTGAATCTGTGCCCCCCACTCCTAGAGGTGGCGACAGGTTCAATAAGTTATGCACAAGAGAAGCATTCTGTATTTTTAATCTGGGCACTTTGGTGCCCGATGGTTTAAATCAGGCTTGTCCAACCCACGGCCCGCGGCCCGCATGCGGCCCAGGTCGGCTAGTAATGCGGCCCAGTGCAATTTTTTATTTTTTAAGAAATTCTAAAGTTTCAAGTTACACTGCCGGCGCTTGCGGCCGGGGCACGTCACAACGGTGACGCCAGCGCGCTTCACCCGCCCCATCCATTATTATTTTTTTGCAGAGTACGGACACCACATGTGAAGCTGAGCCGGCCCCAGCAGGCTGTCAGCACATCCTGATTGGATTGCTGCCGCTGGGACCAGCACAAGCTCACGCCTCTCCGCTGTCAGTCACAGTGTAGCCCTCCTCCGCTGCATAGCGGCACACGTGACTGAGCAGCACGAGAGTAGAGGAGCCCAGTGGAGAAATTGGTTCTACAAGAACTCGTAAGTGAGCCGGGGGGGGGAGTCTGAAGTCCGTGGCAGCGCCGCTGTACAGTGTCCGGGGGGGGGGGGAAATTGGGATCTGAAGTCCGTGGCCGTGGCCCGCGCCGCTGTACAGTGTCCCGGGGGGGGGGGGGGGAGAGAGGAGGTCTTAACCGCTGTACAGTGTCGGGGGAAGGGAGGGTCTGGTCTGAAGTCCAGCGCCACGCCGCAATACAGTGTCCTGGGGGTTTCTTGGGAGCTGGGATGGACTTGATGTCCAGCGCTGCAGCAGTAAAATGAGGCCGGCGGTGTCTAAACTCCACAGTACAGATTGGTTCGGGGGGAGGGGGTAACGAGGATGAAGTCAGGTGCCACTGCAGTACAATGTGTCCGGGAGGGGGGGGGGTTTGGGGTCCGCTGTCAGTCACAGTGTAGCCCTCCTCTACTGCATAGTGGCACACGTGACAGCAGCACGGAGCTCAGCCCAGCGGGAGAAATTTGTGGGCCCTTGAAGAAGCACAGTGTGGAGGGGGGGGGGGGGGAGGGAGAGGAGGAGGAGAGGAAGAGGACTACAGTGTGCGTGTGGGGGGGATGCATTGGTGGCTGAGAAACAATGTCAAACATCTCACTAACTTCATTTCCAAGTAAGTTTAATATGTTAACTATGTTTTCTATGGTTTTTTTGGATGATCAGGTATCGTTACTGTTATTTTATTTTATGTGCGGCCCAAACCAAATTTTCATCTTCTAATGTGGCCCAGGGAAGGTGAAAGGTTGGACACCCCTGGTTTAAATGAAAATATGGAGATCAATAACATCAGATGAAGTCCAGGTGCTAGTTGAATAATTGGTTGTTAGCCTCTTTCCTCTCATTTCTCCCTACTCCAACCCTTTCTTCCCTCCCCTCACTTTATTCTTTATATCTATATCTATATTTGTACCCATGTGTAGATTTAATTTTATTGTGGGAATAGAATTAGAGCTAATAATGGCAATAAGGATAATAACCCCAATAGAGTAAAACCAACTGTTATGTTGTCGGGTTTGCTGTTATCAAGTGAATTTTGAACAATGTAATAGTATAAGGAGTGCAGTTTTGAACGGGAGTTATTATCATTGGTTTTGGTCCCTTTCAAAATTGCTCTCTGGATACATTTGATACATACTTTTAATTATAATATATTTGCTAGAATTATATATTTGCTGCAATATATGGGAGTATATAATGGATGAATAGAAATAATAATAATACTAAAAGAAATAATAATAGAAACTAATATCAAATGTAGTGGAACTTTGGATTTGAACTCGAGACCTTGTGTGTATTAACGTGGGGCATTAGACCACTAGGATATAGTGGAGGCTATGTAAGAGATATGGGTTTTTTGTAGACTTGTTGTTTCGGTTTGTAATTAGTGAGTGAGTGCCATCACCTCTGTCTTCCGATAATTAGAAATTTAAAAAGTATTTTATCGTTTATATTTACATTGCTATACAATAAATCCACCATATGTATTTATATTACAAGGTTATGTTATCATATTGCTCGTTATGTGATTGAAATTTACCTTGCACATGTGAGATTGAATCAATGATTATTCAGGTGCGACAATGCAGGTAGTTTACAATGTGATTGGTCCCCTGATATTTAAATAGCATGTAGGACAGCCCCGTGTTATCCTCTGACGAAACCGCACACCGATAATTGCGGAGAAACGCGTAAGGACTGGGGCTTATTCTGTATTGACGTCCTTAATACTACCAGCGGTATGCAATTTATTATCATCCTTCTTAACCACTGTCCGTTTGGAAGCTGACCATCTTGAGAGATCCTCCGGTGCACCCCGCAACAAAGAAAGGTGCCATCTCTCGACTGTGGCTGACATCGACAACGGGGGCCGTCCACGGATAACAAACAGGCACGCTCTTGGCCGTGAGTAAAGTGGACAATCTTGCAATGGGGCCCTATTAGCACAGTGAGAGTGGATGTATAAGTCCTTTAAATACGGACACTAAAGCTTAAGCATCTAAAGCACTTGGCCGTTTTGCGGCACCAATTAACGGGAGTGGAAAGCCGGCTGTCTATCAGATACATAAGGAGATCTCCAAGAGCATGTGAAAATGCTCACAGCTGGATAAAAACGGCAGGCATCATCAACTGTTCTTAAATAGGACTGCATGTATTGTTCGGGACTTTATATTGAGAATAGGTTCATATCATGAACTTTAAATCTGGATATAGCAAAAGTGTCCGGTCAAATTCAATCCGCTGCAGTAGGGGGAATTTTTAATTGGAAATTTTTAATTGATTGTTTATCTTTTATTTTATATGTACATGTGTTTATTTTATATGTAATAAATTTGATATATATACAGCTATATGCGCTTTCTGATAAGATATTATCATCCTTGTGCAGCATCTAATTTAGTATTTAAATCCTCAAGGGGCTTGTTTAGAAGGGGTAATATGATTTTGGACATTTCTTTCGCCATGTCAGCCAAGGGAAGAGATTCCACTGGAATCACCTGTAGGGTGGTGCTTGTGTGCGAGTCTTGTGAGTCCCCTGAAACAGAGGCCAATTGTGATTGGGCGACCTTATCCCCTTTGTTTTTGTTTTTCACCATGGCTGAAGTGGAGGGAGATTGGTGTGAAACTGTTAATTTGTCCACAAATTTATCTATGCCCTACCCAGGGACGGCCAGTAAGAGTAAGTTGCCCTAGGTACTCAGTTAAGAATCAGTAATCAGAGACGAGGTTAACACTTGTATGTTATAATGTGGTCACACGCTATGAGTGATAAATCATCCCTAGTCCCCCTCCTATAAGGCTAACATCCTAATTCACATGGTATAGCTTATTAGAATGAGGAGCTTAGAATTGTAAGCCAAAGCACCAAAAAAGTACAAAATCAACAGCGGGGCTGTTAGAAGGACTAGTGACAGAGCCCAAGCAATAATTAACATTAAACCAGTAAGAAGTGCCTATTATCACCGTGTGTGGATCAGTAATATATTGTGATAAACTAAATTAACCCACTGACATAATATGTAAATTGAAATATGCGGCGTCAGGTGTGGATATCTCACTGAGTGGAGTAAAAAACCCAATCCCGTCAAAATTGGAATATTGGGGGTAATTCCAAGTTGTTTGCAGCAGGAAATTTTTTAGCAGTTGGGCAAAACCATGTGCACTGCAGGGGGGGGCAGATATAACATGTGCAGAAAGAGTTAGATTTGGGTTGGTTATTTTGTTTCTGTGCAGGGTAAATACTGGCTGCTTTATTTTTACACTGCAATTTAGATTGCAGATTGAACACACCACACCCAAATCTAACTCTCTCTGCACATGTTATATCTGCCTCCCCTGCAGTGCACATGGTTTTGCCCAACTGCTAAAAAATTTCCTGCTGCGATCAACTTGGAATTACCCCCATTAGCAGAATAAATCCGTCAATACAAAACAATCTGAGTAATATATCCAAATATTCAAAGGCAAAAATAGTTTCTTAAAAACCAGAAGTTGCAGAGTATAAAAGGTAATAAACACTAGGGGGCAGTAGTGCAGTAAAGATGCTCTTTAGCTATATAGAAAGGCAATCACTGTGAATGAATAGAGATGTACCCAGTAAAGTTAGTCAGATGTAAGAACAATACATTCTTATCATAAAATCTCAAAACCAATATAAAGAGTGGCCACTAGGTGCATTAGTGTTTTAAGAACACATTTATGGTACACATAGAATCCTGTCTAATGCAGATTGGAAGGTACTGATAAACTGGATAATGTTAACGATGCTAAACAAAATATCCTGATATCCAAGATTGTCTAAACAAACAGTGCAGTCATAATAAACGGGGACAAACTCAAGACTCTGCTACTATGACGTAAGGCTGCTGTGTCACATAGAACACCTCACAACTGTATGACATGCAGAAGGCAGTGATCTAACACTATTTATCAGGCATGAGACAGTGAGAAAATTTAAACGTCAGGGGTAGCAGCCAATATCTGAACAAAATAAAACAATATAGAAGCAAGGTACCCCAAGTTGGGAAAGAAGAAAAAAAGAGATAGAAAAAAAAAAGAGGTTACCACAATGTTAGGACCAGGGGGATGCAGCGTCAGCCAGCCCGATCCTCAGAGTTCCACAGAAACTGTGACAAGTACCAGTCACTGATCCACGGTAAATGACAGGCAGGATAATGGCAGCTGAGATACTAGGCAGTCAGAAAGCGTTTGCCAATCTCCTTCGATCAGGCACGGGGGATCCACAACGGAAGGCACCAGCAAGACCACAATTGCCGCCTCAGCTCTCTGTTCTGCGATCAGTTTAGTTAGGTGCAGGAAACTTTCGCCCACCAGCTCCCCTGGTCACACCGCTTGATAGCTGGCAGGAAGTGGAAGAAACACCTCTGGTCTGTCTCCCGATATCCCAGTTGCGTCACAAATCTTCACCCCCGCAGTATAAGAAGCATGCGGCCACAGTTACCCTGGGTCTCCCCGCTCTGTTGCCGGCACGGTCCTCAGAAATCACAGCAGGGCAACTTCTCTCTGATGGGGTGTGGGGTGTCTCCCTCGCTATGCTGGAAGCGCGTGTCCACCAGCTCCCCGCAACACTCAGCAGCCAGCGTAGTGTATGGGATCACTTCAGGGCGACCTCTTTATGCAAAAGATGCACGGCCACAATCTCTCTGGGCCCCCCACTCTGTAGCCGGCGCGATCACCGTCTCTCACTAATGCAGGAAGTGTGCGGTCACCGACCTCTCGGTCTACCTCCCTTAGCAGACAGCACAGTGCGGGGGGATTATCACAAGGCAGCCTCCAGTGTTTAAGTCCTGACATTTGCGGCCACTGGCACCACAGGACGCCTCATTCAGCAGGCAAAGTAGTGCGGCGGGATTATTTTAAGGCAGCCCCCGATGTCCCAGCCGTGACCCAAGTCGTCTCTCCTTCACTCAGTATACGGGGTTTGGAGAAGGGCACTCCGAAGATAGGGAGAGCTATACACAGTTCCCCCTTTTGCAGCTAGAGAAGGCTGTGAGCGCCCCCATGCCCACGATGTGGTTCGCGCCCAAACAGCAGCCTTCATACAGGCCCTTACTGTAAAAGGCCAGACTCCGGTGGTAAAAGATCTTCCTGACCATGTAGAGGTATCGATCAATGCCACAGGGTGTTAGTTCCCCAGATCCATAAAGGAAGCCCCCAGAATTTGGAGTTTAAGGGGGGATGGAAGCAGATTTTAGATACCTCGGTCAGGAGCTGTATTAATAAGCGGCCTTGCCTGATGCCCCGCCCACCGGAAGTCTCCAGTTCAATATTCTTAAAGTACTCTGTCAAACTCAATTCATTGCTCTCAACTTGCCACCACATTTTATTTCTATGATATGCCACCCAGCTGCATTTTACCTGAAACTGCTATAGACATTGTATTGTTCACTTTACAGGGCCATCCATACTGCACAGTAAACTGTTGTTGCATGATGTTTATATCCTGCATCCAGTGTCCTACATCCAACTGTGCATACTCATTCCTGGCAATATGTCTGTGCAGTATAGACCATATTTAAGGGGGGAGCTGCTACAGCCCTTCTGTGCTGGTGGGACAAGGCCCTCACCAACAACAGGCAAAAGTGGCAGATATACTGTACATGAATGTCCACCGTGAGATACTGGCCACGTACGGGTGATCCCATACAGTCGACTCCCTCCAAAGGAGATGGAGGGACCTAGGTTGGAGTACCCACCGGTGGCTGCAGAGTTTGAGGGTCCACCTAAGGAGTAAGTAATTACAGTACTGTACATTATTACTGTACAGTAAATTATATAGTCAATCATAAAGGCATACAGTTTGGCTTAATGTACTGTAAATGACAGTGAGGTGTAGTTAGGTCAATGGCAGAGTACCTTAAGAATATTGAACTTGAATTGCTCTGTTTTTATTCAATGCTGGCCATGCATCTTCAGACAATGCAGATATGTATTGTTGAAATCTCAAGACTCACACACCACATGATTTTATTGTTTATTTGATCCTTTATTGAAAATAAAATAAAATAAATAAATAAATAAATAAATAATGATTTACACAATTACATTGTCGCTTTTAGGGCCTTGAACCCAGGATGCCAGCTATGTAAGGCACTCACCTAACCTACTCAGCCACGCAAGCCAGCCATAGCAGTGGTCACACCTGTTGAGTATGTGATATTAAGTGTGCACCTTTACGCCACTTAAAGTGTACACTACAATGTCAATAGTGGGCTCAGCATGCAGTGGCATTGAATAGAAGCGAATGATGGTGGGGGGTTGGGGGGGAGATGAGAGTTCAGCAGAGTACCCAAGCATTATTGAACATGAATTGAACTCACATTGTGAATACTGAGCGTGCATGTTTTAGCCACCAAAGTTACAGTATGTGTGCCAATTTGTGTAATTGCTACAGTAAAGTACAAGACAAAGTCAATTGTGGTTTAGAGTCCAATGCAACTCGTTGGCATACAGCAGCATAGAAATGAAGCTTGAGAGGAGGTACCAAGCCTAGTGACTGCTTACAATGCCTGAATGTGATTGGCTGGAAATCACCGTCCACTGACACAATATTGCTTTCAGTACTGTAGTTTTCATCCATGGAGTATTCGCCTCCTGGCAGTTTAACTGTGTATTGCATGGCGTGGTTTCTCTTGTGACGTAATATAGGGACACCACGCTATGACATACAAGGACTGGTGTGGCTTCCCCCTGAAGGGCTGTGCCCGTGAGACTCCAACACACCATATGGTGCCTAAACATGAGGGACACTGAGGGGACATTTATAGTTAGCCCAGCATCACAGTGGTGGCAGTGGGACAGCAGCCTCAGGACCAGCGTGCAGCCGCGGGTCTGGACCCTAACCCGCGTGCCGGCTGAAAGGGACTGACATGGCTCATGGCAGGGCAGCCGTTGGAGAGAGGAGTTCATTGAGCGGCCGTGTGAAGAGGACGGAGAGCGGTGTGTGCAGGGCGGTGGGCAACAGAGCTTACCAGAGAAGCCCCTGTATTCTGACCTCGGTGATCCTGTTTTCCAGCGTCTGGAGAGGAGAGAGAGTGGCCCATTCCCCACAGAGCTGCCTCTAGATTGTGCCTGGCTGCAGAAGGTAATCGATAGGGGCATAGCGGAGGCTGCAACATCACTGCAACCCTGCCCATGGGTGGAGCTAAGAAAGGGGAGAGAGCAATCCAGTCCCTGCAGTGCTGCCCAGCTGTGGGAAGTCATCAACGAGGGCGGAGTAGAGACTGCAACATCACCACATCCCCACCCTGGGGCGGAGCTAAAGGCGGACGGTCCCCGGGCGGAGATCAGCTGCAGTAGAGGTAATAACAGAACCCCTCCCACAAACACATCCCCAGAGGGGACAGTGGTGGGCGGAGCAGAGACTGAGCCTGGCCGGAGCTAGGCTGTGACTGTAAGCTAAACTGACAGGCTGCAGTACAGTAGATCAGAAGCAGGGACAGGATTCAGGAGTGTAGAGTCTAGTGAAGATTGTCACATTATAAAGCACAATTACCAAGAGCTGTTACCCTGTCCCATCATTCGTGCATAGACAGCTACTAACCCCTCCAGGCTACTAACAAATGTGGTACTACAGCACCGTAGGAAGCCAACAGAGCAAAGTAGGACAGTACATACACAGCTAGTCTCCCCGTCAGCTACTGAACTAACCTCTCACGTTAACTTCTGTATTGCTAGTCAGATACAAAAAGAGAGTCAGTTTTTAACTTGTCAAGGAAAGTTGCCCAAGTAGACATAAATTCCAGTTGCAAGGAGCGGCTAGTTTCCCCAACACAACCGCCACCTAGGGACACATAATTCCCTTGTGTTCAGTAGATCATCTTCTCCAGGATACAGTGTTCTGATCTCAGTGGAGGAAGCACTACTTGACTAAGATTTCATTGTACTCCAAAGCCACCGAGGGAGGTGTGAAAAGGACGTAGAGGTCCCAACAGGAACCGCAGTTGCATACAGGGAACAATTGTTACAATTGCCACAGACAGGATCCCCGTACAAAACCTTCTGGCTAGACAGAATAAGCTTTTTGGACTTTTGTGGGTCTTACCAGTTTCAGCCTTCACAATAGCTTGGATTCAGTGACTTACGCCAGGATAAACGCTAGCGATAGAAAGTGCACTATAAACTACAAATATATATATATATATATATATATATATATATATACTTTTATATGTGTTTACTTTTCCAAATGATACCACGGTTACAAAGGGGGCCCCCAATTGAAGAGTCAATTTGACTCATTACAAGCCGCTGACATAGTTGCTGGCCTGTGCGCCCTCAGGGCGACTGCGCTGTGTGCCAGGCACACCTGGCACACACATAGTTACGGCTCTGTGTATTGGTGTAGAGGCTGCTGTACAGCAAGGTACTGTATAAGTGGGAGAGGGCGACCCACGGCGTCCCCCTTGATACCGCTCAAATAAACTCCCCTTCAAATAAGAGTCTGACACATGTCTTTTGGATCGAATTACTGGCCACAGTTTATTTCCATTACCTTATTCCATGTTACCTTACAAGGTTGCAGGGCACGGACAGAAATGGTGGGCAAGGCGCAAATGGGTCACTGACCCCTCCTGATTACCTGGGGGCATGCCCTGCCTACCCGGTAGGCACCGCGGCAACGCCCCTGGGGAACCAGCCCTCCTGGCGCATATCACGCTCGCCTGGCACGCAGCCCACTGGTCCAACCGTCCAAGGCTGGAGCCGAGCGTGTGCCCGTTCACCGAGGGTGAATCTGCCAACCTCAGCTGGCTCCCCCCGTTCGCCATGCCTTGCGCACCGCTTCTTCCCGCCGCCCGCTGACTGTGACATACATATAACATGCCTTCATTTGCTATAACACGTTAACATACAACCATAACTGTAACTTGCACCTGACAATTTATACAATAAAGGCCCTCATTCCGAGTTGATCGCAGAGACTCATCGCATCGCAAACGGCAAGAAACTAACTACCTGCGCATGCGCAAAAGCGAAAATACGCATGCGCGAGCTGAACGATACGACACTTGTGCAGAAATACTAAAAAAAAAACTGCTCGTTACCCAGAAACGAAAACAGGGAGTGGCGAAGGCGTGGCAGAGGCGAGACTTCGCAATGGTCCGACATGGGCGTGAAAGTGGGCGTATAGTGTGGGAGTATGCAACTAGCAATAGGCGTGTTTTTCACATAAATGCATTGTCGCTGTTAAACCTAACATAGCAATTCCTTGAAATCTTCACGCAGCAGCCGAGTAGGTCTGCAGTTACTCTGCATTTGCGAAGTAGTGTTACAAGTGTGTATGCACTAATTAGCAGTTAATTTGAGAGCACATTCATCTGTCGGCCAATTACTTGTTAAATACTGCTCAGATGAAGTCCAGCAAAAAGCAATTGTGTGTAGACACATTACATGTTTAGTCTAATCACATATAAATCTGTCACACTGCCAAATAAGGTTTTTATTTGTGTTCAACTTTGTGCCTAAACATTTTTGTAAACGGCATGTTTTAATGTGTGTAATACTACCAAATGCCAACAAGTAAAATTTGACAAATTTAAAGAATAAATCCGCAACATCTAAACTAAATAAAATGTGCCGTTTGTATATTCTAAATATCAAGACCAACATAATGCAGCATACACTTAATTTTGTTCATAAAAAATACTTTTATCTTTGGTTTTAATATCTGTCAATGTTTAAAATGATGTCCTGTTGCCCATAGTAAAACAAATACAGAGTTGTGTCATTTGAAGTAATATGGACATTAAAGTGTGGTGCAAGGCATACCTGTAGCATTTTTAAAGATGCTTTTTAATTTAAATTAAGCAGATTGTTCCCTTGTTCCCCAAGTGTCTATATGCGTAGCTAATCTTTCTGGGACTAAGATTTACATAATGCATTACCAAGAATAAAGTACACAATTGTTTTTTAAATTATTTTTTTTATTACTGTTGTAATATATTTTGTGCTCAAAACAACATGGCTACAGGTGAGTATCACAGGCAGAGATGGACCAAGCAGCAAACAGATGCCACTGATACAAATGATATAGCAGAACTCAGTACTAGGGAAACTCCAGCTTCTGACCAAATCATAATTTAAATTGCAAAAAATAATAGGAAACACCCTGCCAGACAAATATATTTGGACAACTGAGAAAGATTCAGGATCCACCACACAAACACAACAATACACTGCACACTAGTAAGAGGAAGATGGCTCTGGTGTTTCAGAAAAAAAGCTCACAGGCTACAATACCTCAAAACATTATTAATACATTTCACTAAGAGGGAGTTACCCATTCTGGCCACACAAGCCAACTCCAAAAAACATAGAGACAACATGAAAAACATGGGTGCTGCACATCTGGAGAGACATCACTTTCTTTTTTTTCTCCCCGCCTGATGCTGTTCTTCTTGGCTTGGTCTGCGGAGCGACCTTCGTGGGCCCTGCCCAGTGGGTTGTTCTTCCTGGGCAGGGGCAGGGGAGGGAGCCGATGTGGGTGACTCTCTGCCACTGTGGGCAAGGGAGACAGCGATGGCCTGGAGCCCTTGCAAGATGTTATTTGCAAGGTTTTGGAATGAGGAGGCAAGTTGTTCTTGTCCCTGCCTGATCTCTGCCAGACCTTGGCAGAGTTGAGCAACACCTTGCTCAACACTGGTTCGGTGCTCAGTGAGCCGGACAGCTATCTGGCTTACCTCCCGGATGACCCCGTCTTGAAAAGCATTTAGGCTCTCACCATACCTAGCTATTTCAAACAGGATCTCCGGGATAGCAGAGGGTTGGGTGGGGGGGCCAGTTGGAACCTGGAGAGGTGGGATTTGTGGGCCCACACTGCCAGACCCACTAGGTCCCTCCACCTCAGCCTCAGCCACATAACCCTCCTGTGACTCCAACTGCTCACCCCCCTGTGCTGTGTTATGTGGCAAGCAAATAGAAGAATGTGTGGAAAAAGAGTAGAATAAAGAATTTTTTTTTGTTTTTAAAACAGTCTAAATACCACACAAATATGTGTGTTAACTTACCTGGCAAGTCATGTTCCGTCAGGATCTCAGGCAGGTCCGTGTCCATATGAGACACTCCTGTGCCCTCCTCATAACTCACACAGTCCATCGCCATCTCCTCCAACTCTGTAAACTCCACAGCGACAGCTGGTCCTCCACCTGTAGCCCTTGAGGCATTCCACTCCGCAGACCTCTTGCCCTTCAGGCGGGATTTGAAGTCGGCCCAACTACATATGTTTTGAAAAATAGGGGCAAGGTAGAGTATTATTATTTGAGGTAATAATATATAGGACACATGTTCAGCATTTGTTTGCTATACACAACATCACATGTAACTACCTTTTCAAGACTACTTAGCACAGAGAATGATCTGCCAAGATGCACTTACCGTCGTCTAACTTCCTGTGATGTTCTGACGATAGAGCCAACTTCATTCACAGAATGTGTGATGTCCCTCCAGATGCGATCTTTCGTAGCACCCATGTTTTTCGGTCCTCTATGTATTTTGGACATGGCCTGCGTGACCAAAACACGCAACTCCCTTTTAGTGAATGCTGGCTGTCTTTTTTTACGTCTTGAGGTAGCCTGTGAGCTTTGGTCCTGTTGCTCCTCACCATCTTCCTCGTCACTAGCAGCTTCTGTATGTTGTGCTTGTGTGGCTAATGATGATTCTCCCTCAGTTTGGCCAGTATGTGTGTCTGCCAGGGTAACCCCACTTAACTGTTGTGGCTCAGAAGCTGGAATTTCTCGAGTACTGGGTCCTGCCTCTTCCGAATCCGCATGGGCGGATTCCAGCATTCGTCTCTGGCATTCTATGCGTTTTTTAGCCAATTCTATCTGCTGCCACGTAATGCGGTCCATCTCTGCTGCGAAATCCTCACGAGTAGCCATGTTGGTGATGACGTCTGTACGCACAGGTGTGTGTATTTATAGCTACGTGCGCCGCGTTGATTCACACAGGTGTACAGTATGTTAATAGTGTTACTGATTGTACTGCTTATTTAAGGGCCTGGTTTGCAGGCTGTGAGTGTGTGTATGATGAAAGGAGTTGGTGTGTTTGGTGTGAGAAGGTGGTCTTTTGTACTTTGCAGAGTGAGTAATTTTTGCATTGTCAAGCATACAGATTTCCGTTTATTAGCTTATAGCATGTAGAGCGTAGTGCATTTTTTTAGCGAAGTTTCATTTGTGAGTATTTCTACATTAGTAATTTTTAAAGGCAAGTATGTTTGGTGGTGCAATACAGGTGTGTTTCAGTATTTGGTAGGATATCTGTTTGTAATTGAAATGATTTTTTATTTATTTTTTAATTTTTGTTAACCTGTACTTTAGTAAAACACAGTAGTGTAAATTCCTGGCGCAAAAAGTTGTCAGCCCAATCTAAATCCTCTGCAGATCAGTCCAAATAACAGATCAAAACAATATTCAATGAAAAACAGATGAGAGGATAGATCAAAGGCGATAACAAATAAATACTTTTGATATACGTCACATAATATGGTGTCCTTTTGGATATTCAATCTCTCAATTTTCCCATGATATCCAGATGTCAAACATGCAAAAAAGAGAGATAATACACATGCATGGGTGGTATTGCTTTCAACAATTAATATAAGCAACCAATGAGTGTCCAGAAAATGAAGCCTGAAGTGCTGGACCCAACTTGATAGTAGATGAGAATAGTATCTCGCCACCAATTTATCAATATTTTGTGGACGTACCGAAACTCACATTAAAATGTGTAGGAACAGGTGTATAAAGGTATCTTTAAACTGCTATTTACCACGTGATGTAACACAGAAAAAGAGCTATTTTAAGAGGGCGTACCCCACTCACTTTGGAGGGGGATTAATTCCACATATAAAGGTATCTTTCAAGCCAGGATCAGGAATGACATCAAAAAATTAATCAAAGGGTTTTTATTAAAAGTTCATAAAACAGCAATCTAATGTTTTTCTAAGTAGTTTCCACTCTCTGGTACAAAACATGCAGGTCAGATGTAGTAGACAAAAAAACTGATGTAATCCGGTTTTACACCAGTACTGTCACGTTGAATATACTCCAAAAGTGGTATCTCATAAAAACAAAAGGTAAAAAATATAACTAAAAAGAATGAAAAACTCACTACCTGGTTTTCACCAACGACGTTTTGACCTCCTGGGTCTTTTTCAAGGTACTTTAGTGTTTATGTTATATTTGTTTGTTTTGTTATTTGTGCTGTTAGCCTCCTTGTGTGTCTCTTGTAGGTATTTTTGTTTGGAGAAGATATCCAGTTGTTGTTTTGTGGCAAATTAGCCTTATTTATTTTGGCCTGTATCAGAAGAAACTCACTTGTGCTTTCTTGAGCAGGTAAGTACCCTAGGCCTGTGTTTGTGTCTCTTTGTGGTAATTGTCTATATGTGCTGTTAGCCTCCTTGTGTGTCTCTTGTAGGTATTTTTGTTTGGAGAAGATATCCAGTTGTTGTTTTGTGGCAAATTAGCCTTATTTATTTTGGCCTGTATCAGAAGAAACTCACTTGTGCTTTCTTGAGCAGGTAAGTACCCTAGGCCTGTGTTTGTGTCTCTTTGTGGTAATATTCTATATGTGCTGTTAGCCTCCTTGTGTGTCTCTTGTAGGTATTTTTGTTTGGAGAAGATATCCAGTTGTTGTTTTGTGGCAAATTAGCCTTATTTATTTTGGCCTGTATCAGAAGAAACTCACTTGTGCTTTCTTGAGCAGGTAAGTACCCTAGGCCTGTGTGTCGTGGAGTATGTGTGTGTTAAAAGTGTTTTTCTTATGTTTTTAATCACATTTTGTTTAGCTAAAAAAAATTTATTTTTATTTTTTTTAATCAAAGTAGGGCTGTTCTTGGCTGTAATAGCTACTAAAGGGATCCATTTTTTAAAGAATGTGGTTTGAAATTTTAAACTAATTTACATTATTTATACTTAGTTGTTAGAATATATATTGTTGATGTTATTATATGGGTATGTTTGTATTGTTTCCAAATTTGGAATTTGTTTTGATAACCTATGTTTTAACCAATAATCTAATTTGTGTTTTCACTTTTGTTTCCAAATTTGTACTTGTGCCGTAATTGATTCCAGAAGAAATGTCGTATGCTCCTGCAGTAAGTTAACACCCATACACTTTTACTTTGATTATGGATGACAATGTGTGTTTTTAAATTATGTCTTAATCACAATATTCTTACCTTCATTTTAAGTTGGTGATGTCGGTTTTTGTGGCTGCTGAAGCCCTCCCACCCCAACCCACGGAAGCACTCCCACCCCAACCGCCAGCCCTCCAACCGCAACCGGCTCCTCATCAACCAATGCAACGGAGGTGCGCTAGGCCACCAATTTTCCGTATCCCTGTCCTCCTTTTTGGGATGCCAGATGATGTGGTTTTGCGAAGATACAGGCTGCCACCTCATCTAATCCTAGACACTCTCTCCATAATAGAGAGTGATCTGGAGTCTTCAATTCGGTATCCTACAGCAATACCACCATTGACACAATTCCTTGCTGTGTTACATTTTGTTGCCACTGGTTCATTCCAACATGTTGTGGGAGACCTGGTTGGCATGTAGCAGGGCCAGTTCAGTAAGGTCCTGCGGCGTGTCAGCCAGGCTTTCCTAAAGCGTGTAAAGCAATTTATTGCTATGCCTTTGGATGATGGTGCCCTAGATGTGGTGAAGCGGCAATTTGAGGAAGGTGGTAGTCGCTTCCCACATGTTATTGGGGTTGTGGATGGCACACATGTAGCTATTGTGCCACCAAGACATAATGAAGAAATTTATAGAAACAGGAAACTGTTTCATTCTCTGAATGTAATGGTTGTTTGTGGGCCATCCCTCCAGATCCTGTCCCTGAATGCAAAGTTCCCGGGGAACTCACATGATGCCTATGTAATTAGACAATCAGGGATATGGTAGAGATTAAGATCAAGGCAAGGACAAGACATGTGGTTATTGGGTGAGTTTTTGTCCAAATTTTTAAACAATAATTTTTGAAATAAAGAATATTCTAATTCTAATTTTATCTTATCATCAAACAGGAGACCGTGGATATCCTTGCACCCCCTGGCTCATGACTCCTTACCGTAAGCCCAGGCCAGGACCACAGACGGCATTTAACTCCGCGCTTCCTGCCACTAGACAGCTGGTGGAGCGCACAATTGGTGTCCTTAAAGGACGCTTTCGTGTGCTCCACCGCACTGGTGGCGACATCATGTATTCACCGGAGATGGCAAGTAAAATAGTGGTCCTGTGCGCTATACTCCATAACATCGCTGTAAGGAGTCGCGTTGAGCTTCCTCACACAGAGGAATTGCCAGATGAGGAGCCAGGGGTTGGCCGGAGATTCGGTGGGGGGAGTGTTTCCCGGAGGGGAAGTGAAGTAAGGGCAAGCATTGTGCAAGAATATTTCAGGTATAGTGTATTTTGACCAATTTCTACAAATTTCAAAAAAACACTGTCTGTTTATGTTCATTTTGCTCTGATGTCATGTAGGTAGCTATTGAAAGGTCATTGTGTAATTGTTTTGGTGTGTGTGAATATATTATTATTTGTTTATGTAAATATTCAAACATGTTAACCGTACAATGTTTTTAATCTTTGTTAAATCTAGTTACGTTGCTAAATTGTGTTATTTTTATTCTTTTGTTTTCTAATCCTGTTTTCTTTTAAAATAAACAACAACATATGATACTAAATGTTGGACACTTTGTGACTGTGCAGCTGATTGTTCTGACAAAATGTGGTGAGTACACAGATTTATGTTTTTTTTTAAACAAAAGTGTGTGTGTGTGTGTGTGTGTGTGTGTGTGTGTGTGTGTGTGTGTGTGTGTGTGTGTGTGTGTGTGTGTTTGGGGCAATGTGAGAATAGGTTCGTTTATTATCATGCTCTTCCGCGACTGCGTATTTCCGCTATAGCGAACTAACCCCTCTGCTCGCACTGCAGACATCAATAAAGTTTATTTAGATGACAGCACAGATTTTAGACCAATCACATGCTAACAAACACTATAAATATATGCCCAAATAAGGAATACGCCATTGCCATGATGCGTGCAGCACCCTTCACCCGGCGGGAGCTCCGCGTGCTGGTGGCTGTGATGGACCGCCGCGTAGGCCGCGTAGGGCGCTTTGTCCCAAATCGGGTTAAGCGCGAGGCCTACGCGGAGGTCCGTTGCTTGTTGAGAACACGCATCCGCAGCCGCAGGAGCATTATACAACTGGAGAGGCGCTGGAGCGACCTGCGAAGGCGTACACCAGACTTGTTGGCGGAGCTACGCCAACAGATCCGGAACCTACGTGGCCGCAGTAAGTTACATTTCGGGACATGACGGATTTTACGCATAACCTTTGCATACTTTCACTAAGTGAGAGTGTGAAAAATTGCACACTTACAATAAGCATGAGTGTGTGTGGGTACGTCAACCAGTGATGCATACCTCCCAATATGACCATTTCCAGGAGGGACAGAATACTCTGCTTCTGGACTTGTAAATTAATTTTTAGAAACAAGCATTTTTAGCACAGGTGATGGCAATCATACATTAAGAGTGAAATGACGGAGCAGAACATTCTGTCCCTCCTGGAGAGGCTCATGTTGGGAGGTATGGTACTGACTGTATGTTGTTGTGCATAATTACTACACAGGCTGAAAACTTAACAAAATAACCTGTTCAGTGGTTTTATATTTGACAAAATGTTGGTGAATTTTAGAACTGGGGATGTTGGCTATAACAAACATTCAGAATCTATTTATTATCGGATAGAAGGTGTTTAAGAAAGTTTAGTTATAATATGATTGTTTGCTAAGGACAACATCACCAGTAAAAACATTTTACTAACTTAGTAATGTTACCCCTGTCTCTTTAACATGGTACAGAACAGAGTAATAGGAATATGCTGATGTTCAAAATGTATATGTTTTAACCTAAAAATTACATATGTCATTCTAGGGCGAGCACAATGGCAAGGTGCTGGTGCTGGGAGGCCGCAACATTATCCAGCCCCATCCCCTTCAGGATCACCCTCCCCCTCTCCTGCCCAATCCCCCTCTCCTGCCCAAGCCCCCTCTCCAGCCACCTCAGCCTCTCCTGCCCAATCCCCCTCTCCAGCCCAAGCCCACTCTCTTTCCCAATCCCCCTCTCCAGCCCACGCCCACTCTCTTTCACAATCCCCCTCTCCAGCCCAAACACCCTCTCCTGCCCAATCCCCCTCTCCAGCCCAAGCCCACTCTCTTTCCCAATCCCCCTCTCCAGCCCACACCCCCTCTCCAGCCCAATACCACTCTTTTTCAAAATTCCCCTCTCTACCCCCCTCACATTCTGTGTCCCAAAAAAACACACCACCACCCTCACCCTATCATTCCCAAACCCCCTCTGAAAGTACCTCCCCCTTCCATCCTGTCACACAATTGGACCCTCCTTCCCCCATCCTGCCTCCTTCCCCCTTCCAGCCTCCATCCCCCATCCAGCCAACCTCACCCCTCCAATCTCCATCCCCCAGCCAGCACCTATCCCCCATCCAGCCTCCATCCCCCAGCCAGCCAACGTTGCCTACAGAATGGGCAGCAGAGGCCCCAGAGCCACTAGAGGGAGGTGGCCAAGTGGCAGAGGAGAGTAAGTTCGCACACATTCCTTATTTTAAAATTAAAAAAATACAACAAACAATCAAATAAATGCATTGTTGTACTGTGGCCAATCTTTTGTCTACATTAAATGCTTGTCTTCTTCATCATGGTATGGATGATGCATTCACATTTGTTTGCGGGACATTATATGTACAGTGTCTACATCTGGTTGATAATCACTATGTCGATAGGTTTGCCTGCACAACAAGGTTTGTATGTGAAATATTATATGCAACACATTTAGACCTGAGTGTTAATTTTTGTGTGTTTTTACTTTTACAATTGAGCTTGGGTATTGCAATATTTTATTTCAAAAGTCGCAGGAGTCACTTTGTTAGCCAGCCTAACGACACAATGATTTGTGTTATGAAAGTTACACTCACAAAATGCTTATTTGCTTTTTTAAAACCTGTTTGTCCTTATTTATTTTGTAAGGCAGGCTTTCAGGGAGTGTGGGCATGCTAGGATATGTTGTCCTTCTGAAGATGTTGATATGCAGTGTGATGATGCAGGTCAAAATAGCACAAAAAACAAGTCTGCTTCACTACAGATGTGAATGAAGACCAGTATGGGGTTACATGTACTAATTTGGGGGTGTGATTCAAGATTGGATGATTACCATAGCAACCAAACAAAAACAAAGTTACAGTTATTTCCCACCTTCTAGAATAGAAGTAGAATGTGATTGGTTGCTATGGACAACATCACACCCTAAATATAACCCCATCTTAGTAAATGTACATCATGGTGTGGTAGACTTTTACACATTGTAATTTTGCTATGACAAACATTGCTGAGTATGCTTGTGTGTTGGTATACTACTGTTTAGTCATTTATACCTCCATGATGTATATCATTTGATATGAAAGTGTGCTTTGTGGAATTGTGATGTAATAGGTAATGTGAGTTATGTTTTATTTTTCATTTTTACTCGGCATTTCAGATGGTGCCATTGGAGATCCCACAAGCCTGGCAGGCATCGTTGGACGGATTAAAACACATTTGGAGGCCATGTTGGCCGAAGTAAATCAGTTGTCAAATTTAATTTAAAAAATAAAATAAAAATATGTTTATTAAAAAATTAAATCAACAAATGTTTACAAAATAAAAAAATATAATTTACTGTTATGCGCTTGTGATGTTTTTTATTCACAAATATTAAAGCATATTGCAAAGCAGAAATTGGTTACCTAACAAAAAAAACACAAACAAATTACGAGTTTTATTCTTATTTATTACATAAAAATTTGGTTAGTTAGTAGCTTATTTTATGTTAAAAAAATGGAAACACATACATTCACACACTAAACATACACACCAAATTATGCTATCTACATTTATGTCAGGCACAGTTTATACTTCTCTTGCACTTCTTTAAAATCAAACATGGTAATGTCCAATTATGCCTACAAAGTTTTCTTGAGGTATTCTTTGCAGACTTAATTGGTCATGCACACAATCAATTATTACACTAATTGGATTTATAATTGAGGGACGCTTGCTGAGTTTGAATTGCAAGGTGTCATCTAAATTAGGGGGAAAAAAACATTGCTGTGCGTTTGTTTGCACAAACCTTAGCAGATTTAAGAGGAATGCGTAAATTTACGATGACATCGTATTTTTGCGATGATGTTTGTGCGTATGCGTTGGATTCGCAATAATGCGTTGTAATTTGGCATACGCCTACCATGTGTAGTACTGCGTACGAAATTGCAAATTTACGTTGGGGGCGGATGTTCGCTATTTTACAACAGCATCGCAATTTTGCGAATATGTTGTGCGAACGAAAAAAATAGCGAACAACTCGGAATGACCCCCAAAAACTGTGCCTGTGACAACGCCAGATTGCAACTGTATATATATATATATGTATATATATATATATATATTTTTTTTTTAAACAAATCCGATGTCTACTTGTCCCACATCTTCGCCTACCGCGACACCAGAGAAGGGGTACAAAATGCAAAAAAGAGGGGAGTGTGCGGGCCGCTGGCGGCTCGCTTTAATGGGTGGGTGGGTGGGTCACGCTAGGAGCTCTGCTCTCTCTGCACTCAATGCCCGCCTCCCCCCCCCCTGCTTGTCCTATTTAAACCCCCCGGTGTCCGGCCGGCCCCCCATCTCCTGACTGGCTGCCAGGTACTTGCAGGTGTGAAAGAGGGGACGGGCATACCTGCCCGCCCCCCCTCCTTCGCGCCGTTGGCCAAGGGGCCGCCTGCCGCCCCTCCCCGTTAACCCTCTCCGGCGCCATCTCTGGCTCGGCACCTTTGTTCTCCTAAGGGGGAGAGGTCGACCCACGGCGTCCCCCTTGATACCGCTCAAATAAACTCCCCTTCAAATAAGAGTCTGACACATGTCTTTTGGATCGAATTACTGGCCACAGTTTATTTCCATTACCTTATTCCATGTTACCTTACAAGGTTGCAGGGCACGGACAGAAATGGTGGGCAAGGCGCAAATGGGTCACTGACCCCTCCTGATTACCTGGGGGCGTGCCCTGCCTACCCGGTAGGCACCGCGGCAACGCCCCTGGGGAACCAGCCCTCCTGGCGCATATCACGCTCGCCTGGCACGCAGCCCACTTGCCCAACCGTTTAAGGCTGGAGCCGAGCGTGCGCCCGTTCACCGAGGGTGAATCTACCAACCTCAGCTGGCTCCCCCCGTTCGCCATGCCTTGCGCACCGCTTCTCCCCGCCGCCCGCTGACTGTGACATACATATAACATGCCTTCATTTGCTATAACACGTTAACATACAACCATAACTGTAACTTGCACCTGACAATTTATACAATAAAAACTTTGCCTGTAACAACGCCAGATTGCAACTGTGTATATATATATATATATATATATAAATGTATATATATATATATATATTTTTTTTTTTTTAAACAAATCCGATGTCTACTTGTCCCACATCTTCGCCTACCGCGACACAAGAGAAGGGGTACAAAATGCAAAAAAGAGGGGAGTGTGCGGGCCGCTGGCGGCTCGCTTTAATGGGTGGGTGGGTCACGCTAGGAGCTCTGCTCTCTCTGCACTCAATGCCCGCCTCCCCCCCCTGCTTGTCCTATTTAAACCCCCCGGTGTCCGGCCGGCCCCCCCATCTCCTGACTTGCTGCCAGGTACTTGCAGGTGTGAAAGAGGGGACAGGCATACCTGCCCGCCCCCCCCCCCCCTCCTTCGCGCCGTTGGCCCGCGGGCCGCCTGCCGCCCCTCCCCCTTAACCCTCTCTGGCGCCATCTCTGGCTCGGCACCTTTGTTCTCCTAAGGGGGAGAGGTCGACCCACGGCGTCCCCCTTGATACCGCTCAAATAAACTCCCCTTCAAATAAGAGTCTGACACATGTCTTTTGGATCGAATTACTGGCCACAGTTTATTTCCATTACCTTATTCCATGTTACCTTACAAGGTTGCAGGGCACGGACAGAAATGGTGGGCAAGGCGCAAATGGGTCACTGACCCCTCCTGATTACCTGGGGGCGTGCCCTGCCTACCCGGTAGGCACCGCGGCAATGCCCCTGGGGAACCGGCCCTCCTGGCGTATATATCGCTCGCCTGGCACGCAGCCCACTGGCCCAACCGTCCAAGGCTGGAGCCGAGCGTGCGCCCGTTCACCGAGGCTGAATCTGCCAACCTCAGCTGGCTCCCCCCGTTCGCAATGCCTTGCGCACCGCTTCTTCCCGCCACACGAGGATCTCGGATGCCCCCCGAGACCTGAAGCCCCCACCCTGCAACCAGCTACTGACCCCCGGCCTCCAGCGCCTCCTGAAGCGCATTATTGAACAGGTCAATACCGATGTCCGACAAATGGACCCCGTCGCCCTCATACATGCCCTCAATCTTTTGGCTGATGTCCTTATGCCGTATGACCCATCCGCCTAGTGCTGCAACGCACTTGCCCACGGCAGCGTTGACCCTTTTCCGGGCCCTCTCTATTCCAGCCCCTCTGCATGCTCCGCGCCATGATAGCCTGGGGATGATATTAGACCATATTAACTCTACCTCCGGCCATCGCTCGTTTACCCACCCTAGGTCAGCCCGTATTATCCTGATCAGGTCGAGGGATTTCATGTCGCCCAAGTCGTTACCCCCCAGGTGTAACACTATGGTGTCCGGGCTGCCAGCCGCTTCTTCCCCGAATAACAAGGTGCCCCTCAGGCCATGCCACCTCATCCCTCTTTGCCCGAACCAGCGTACTTTCCCATCCTTCTCCGCTAGCCCCAACTGCCTTCCATAAGACCTCCCGGCGGCCCTTGCTGCCGCCCAGTAAATGTATGAATGGCCGACGATCCATATCTGCCTTGCCTCCTTTTTTCCTGCGGATGTGGATGGGTGGGAGAGGGGGGGGATATGATAGTTAGATATTTTCTGTTTCGTCGGTGAGGGGTCTAATGTAGCGCCTATAGCTGTTGGACCCCCACCTGCCTAATGCTTTGATCTCCTCGATCGCGCACCCTTCGCTAGCGGCTGACGTGGCCGCCCCTATTCTAAACGAGTGTGTCCCGAACTTCTCCGCCTGCCAGCCAAGTGCTCTTACGCATCTCTTCAATATTGCTGAGAACTGGTACCTGGTGAGCGCAGTCTCATCCTTGTGCACGAGAAAATTATCCCCGCCTGCCGGTCTTGTGACCACAAAAGCTTCAACCGCCCTTACCGGGCAGACCGTAGCGTCGGCGTGCCTACGTAGCTGCACCCATTTTCCCTTTCCGCCCTGGTCTGTCTTAGATCGACGTATTTTGCACAATACCGCGTCTTTCGTTACGTTAACGCTACTGTGCTGCAGGCCAGTTTCCTTTGCCGTTTTGGACTGCGCTACCAACTCGCTAACCCTGAATGCCCCACTAAAAGCCATGATAAACGCTGTTGTAAACAACCTCACCTCATTCTGGTCGCGACAGACGCTTGGAACCGCTTCTATCAGCTTCCTCAGCCTTTCGATGGTGACTGGCTCTCTAGCATCTGGTTTCCTAACCTCCGCCCTCGCCCAGCCCCTCATTATAGTGCGTACTACAAAACTCCTTGTCTCGTCCCTTTTGCCTGCCAGTTTTTGAAAAAAGGATACACCTGCCAGTATCGCATTCACTCTGGCCCTGGAAGTCTGCTCCCTTCTGAGCTTGTCCAAGAACGCCAACAATTGATGCTGCGGAGGCTTGGATTCAGTATCTCCTGCCACTTGGAACTGCCGCCATTTTTCCCATGCGGCCTTGTAAGCCTTCCAGGTTTTTGGTGCCAGGGACCGTTCCACCAAGCTGTCTAATTCTGATCGACTATCTGCCAGAGATAGGAGGGGCATGTTAAACCTACCGCGCTTGCTCCTGGCACTGCGGCCCTAAAGACGTCCCACTTCTGCCTGGACATTGCGTCCGCTATCACATTCTTCTCCCCTGGCACGTGTCTAGCTTTGAATGTTATGTTGTGGTGCAGGCATGCCGCCACCAACCTCCTAAGCAAACTGACAACTGGTGGCGATGATGCTCGCTGGTTGTTCACGGCTTGCACCACCCCCATGTTGTCGCACCAGAATTGGATCTGCCTATTGGCCAGCTTTTTAACCCCATATATCAACCGCCGCGACTATCGGGAACAACTCCAATGCCGCTAAATTCTTGGTGAGCCCAGCGGCCTCCCATTCCGGTGGCCATTGCTGGGCGCACCATTCGCCCTGCAAGTATGCCCCAAACCCCGTAGCTCCTGCTGCGTCTGTAAATAACTGCAGTGCGCGGTTTGACACTACTGCCTTGGGCCAGATTTGCACACCGTTGAAATGTAGGAGGAACTCATCCCACACCCGCAGGTCCTCCCTAAGCTCCCTGGTGATACGTATGAAGTGGTGCTTCCTTGCTTTGCCTGCTGTGGCTTGTTCCAGCCGCCTCTTGAAGATTCTGCCCATGGGAATCACCCTGCAAGCGAAATTTAGGCTCCCCAGTAATGACTGCAACTGCCCCAACGTGACCTTCTTGGCCTTCGCACAGTCGCTCACCTCCCTGACTAACCTTACCACCTTCTCTGTGGGGAGTCTGCACTCCTGCCTAACCGTGTCGATTTCTATGCCTAAATAGGATATAACATCCTTAGGACCCTCAGTCTTCTCCACTATGATGGGTACGCTGAAATCCTCCAGCATGCCCTGTAGCTCGTGCAAAAGGTGGCTGCACTGTTCCGACTCCGGTGGGCCCACCACAGGGAAATCGTCCAGATAATGAGCTATGGCCCCCGACCCAGCGCGTTCCTGCAAACACCATTGTAGGAATGAACTAAATGCCTTGAAGAAAGCACACGAAATGGCACAACCCATTGGCAGGCATTTGTCCACAAAGAGAAAGCCGTCAAAGCTTAACCCCATCAGCCTGAAGCTCTCTGGGTGCAGTCTGAAAGCCGACTCGATGTCTAGCTTCGCCATGAGAGCTCCTTTCCCTTGTGCTCTTACCATATTGACCGCCCGGTCAAATGATTGATACTGCACAGAGCATTGCTCTTTGTCCAGAGCGTCATTGACTGACGCTCCCTCGGGATAGGACAGGTGCTGAATGAGCCTGAACTTCCCCGGTGCCTTTTTTGGGACCAGTCCCAAAGGTGAAACTATCAAATCCGGTATTGGGGGGACTGTGAATGGCCCCGCCATTCTACCTAAATCTAGCTCCCTTGTGATCTTCTCGCGTACCACCCCCGGTTGTTCCTTAACGGATTTCAGGTTTCTTATTTTACTTGTGGGAGGGACCTCTCTTATTATCGGTATTCTAAAGCCCTCCCTAAAACCGTCCCGCAGCAATTTTGCTTCCTGCTGCTTGGGATACCTGGCTAGCCACCCCAGGATCCTGCTTAGGTTCACTGGACTAACCACTTTTCCCAGCCCCTGCTGCCGTGGGTAGCTTTTTTGGGTGATTAGCCCTTTTCCTATTGCAACCCTTTGCGGCATGGCTTGCATTGCAAAAAGAACACGCGTGCTTGAACTTGCAATGCGTGTGGGTGCAGTATGATTCGTTAAACGCCCAACATTTAAGGTCATGCTTCTGCGTGCTAGGCCTCCCCGCCCCGGCTGCGTGTGCCGGTGTGGCCTTCTCCCCTAAACCGCTAGCTACTGCCTTGAGCCAAGCATCAAGGTCCCTAACTCTGAAGTCAATGGGCTTACCGCCCTCCGCCTTCGTTCTGAACCTCTCGTCGTACCTCAGCCAGACTGATCCCCCTTGCTCCTTGTACACGGAGTATATAAAATCCGTATATTTTAACATGCTCATCGCTACCTCAGGGAACGCTTCTATGTAACAGCCGGAGTAGGCGAACATTCCGCTCAGCCAGTTCTCGATAGTCTTGTAGCTATCAGATTGCGTACCCCCTTTCGGCTTTGCCTTTTCCTTGTCGCTCAGCCCTTTCTCTGTCAATGAGCATATATCTACAAAAGCCCCTTTTTCAATCTCTTTCCTGGTTTGCTTTGGCAGGTGGCCGGCCACTGAACTGAACTCACAACCCACTGAGGTCCCTGTCTGCAAAAATTTCTTTGCTGTGTCCTGCTGCACCTGCCCCATCCGCTCCCTAACCGCGTCTGTCCCAGGGGTAAGACCTTTCTTTCTCTTACAAGTCGCTCTGGCTAACTGTAGCTGCTCCCTCAACACTCTACATGATTCGTCTTCGTCCGAATCCGCTGAGCTGTCCCCCTGCTCCCTCCCCTGACCTGCTCCGCCATTACCAACCACCCCCGTGAACTTAACCATAACATTACTAACACTCTGCGAGATATTTGGGGACACGTTAACATTGCACAAACTGTTAATATCAACATTGGTCTCATCTTTCCCGTGTGAGGATTCCCCTCCAGCTACGCTGGGACTGGTCGTCGGTGCTGCTGCCGCTGGACCCTCCGCGCTGGTCATCGCGCAGGACGCTGCCTTCAGTGTGGTAGCCACTTGGACCGTGCGGACTGCTGGGGCATCGCTTGCCGGAGCTCTCTCCTCGCTGAGGCTCCGTGCTTCCTGGCCGCTGCGTGTATGCGCGCTGATGCTCCTGCGGCGTGATGGTACGTGCTTCGTGGACCGCCGTAGTGCTCCCATGCGGAACTCTGGCTGGTGTGGTGAAGACTGCCGCGTCTTGCCGCAAGTTCCTGTGTACTGCCGCCCTGGCGCCTTGCCTTGCCGGGGTGCCGTGCTGGCTGCTATGGTGCGCTGATCGATGCCCCCCTCCCGTAAGCTGATAACGCTGCTCTTGCCTGTCCTCTTGCCTGCTGCAGCTGCACCCTCGGCAACCGTGCCGTGAGGTGATGTATGCCACCGGCGGTGATGCGTGCCGGCTGTAACTCCTAGCGGGTGATGACCGGCGTGCTCTGGAATGGTGGCTGTGCTGATGTCGGGAGCTGGGGGGTGGCGAGTGGTAACGCGAGGATCTCCGACCATAAGATGACTCCCTACTTGCATGCCCCCTGTAATGTCTCTCACTGCTGTGGCGATGTACGGAGTCCTGCAGCCCCCTGCTCTGCTGCCCAAATGCCGGAAGCTGTGACATTTCCCTGAACAGCTGGGTGGAAGCCTGATGCACCCAAGCATCCCGGCCGCCTGATGATGTCCCTCCCTCGTATCCTGCCTCTCCTTTCTCCCGTCTACGGGCTGGGGTTTGGGGTTGGGTGGTGGGTGAGATGGGGTGCCGGGGTTCTGACCTTTCTCCAGCGCCTTCCGCCCCTCCCCCACGGAATCGGGGCCATCTGACTCTGCTGCAGCGGGGATATCCTCATAAATGGGCGGCAGGTCACTCACCCCGTGTAGCTGCTCGCTGGTGGTCGCTGCTGCCGGCTGCTTCTTCCTCTTCGCAGCCCTAGCTGTGGGATTGGAGCTGCTTTTCCTTCTCCTCTGCTCCTGCAGCCGTCCTACCACTTTCCGGCCGCCAGGGGGAGCTCCCGTCTCATTATCCCTGTGCTGCTGCTGCTGCCATGCTCCGTCCCTCCTTGCAGAGCTAAAATGTAACCCTGCGATGTCTTCGGCCTCCTCCCGGAACCTGTGAGGTATGCTTCTCCTTCTGACCCCCCTCTCTGCTGGCTCCTCCATGCTGCTCTGAATCTGGCTTTCTTTGTTGTGAAGACGTGGCTGGCGGCGGCTGTAGCCTCAGCGGCAGATGACCAGCGGGGACAGGTGCAGCTGGCGGAGGTGATCGTGGGAGGCCCGGTACAGCGGGTGAAATCCGTGAAGCCCCTACAGCCGTCGAGGACGCCCGTGACTGCGGGAGAAAGCCAGCCGGACCGGTCGGAGCCGCGGGATGACCGGAAGTCACCGGAAGTGACCGGAAGTCACTTACCAAGCCTGCGAGTGAGGAGGATCGGGCCCCGGTGCCGCGGCTGACGAAGCCTGCTAAGATGGATCCGGTGCGGAGAGTGAAGAACGTGGAGCCGCTGAAAGTCCCGAAGCTGCAGGTGACGTCAGTGGCCACGGGTGATCAGCAGTCACTGGTGGTGAGTGTTGGAGCGGCTCACGCTAGGAGCTCTGCTCTCTCTGCACTCAATGCCCGCCTCCCCCCCCTGCTTGTCCTATTTAAACCCCCCGGTGTCCGGCCGGCCCTCCCATCTCCTGACTGGCTGCCAGGTACTTGCAGGTGTGAAAGAGGGGACGGGCATACCTGCCCGCCCCCCCCTCCTTTGCGCCGTTGGCCCGCGGGCCACCTGCCGCCCCTCCCCCTTAACCCTCTCCGGCGCCATCTCTGGCTCGGCACCTTTGTTCTCCTTATCTCTCACTAATGTGATGCTATCTCACCTCCTCCTCCTCATTCAGCAGTGTAATATGTCAGAGCTGAGGCTTTCTTATGGCAAGAGCAGTGGTGTCTCTTAGGGGCCTATTTATCACCATCCGCATCTTTGGATGTGGATAGCATGTGATAAAATCACCCAAACTCACATTGCGATAATTGATTATATTGCAGGGATGTATCAAGTATTGCATGCAGGGACAGAGCTTGCTGCGATGACAGTCCGCAGCATCATCGGGGTATTTTTTGTAAAAAATACCCTGATGTCCTGCTGCGCATGCGCCGCCACCGCTGACATCACCGCCACTGCCGCAGCCCGGTCGAAAATCAGCATCAAATACACATAGCTGATCACTGGAGCAGGGTCCCCACACAGCTTTCTCTGTCAGGGGCAGAGAAAGCTGGGCAAAAGGGTGCCTATAACAGTGCTGCCCTGTGATCTCGCCAGCCTGAGCTGGTGAAATTATCACAGGTCACACTGCTGTATTTTTTTTTTTTTTTAATTTAAAGTTAATTTGGCCACGTCGCATTTCCCATTATAAGTATGAGGAATGCAATGTGGGTTACTAAAAAAAAGGAAATTAAAGGGTTTGCAGCAGTTTTTCATAACAACTGCTCCAAATGCCCTTTAATACATTGGAGTGATACTAAAATAATGTAAAATGTGTGTGAAAACACCCTTTTCACATAATTTTAGTAAAATTAATGTTTATAAATGGGCCCCTCATACCACTTTCACATCACACAAATAACCCGGTATCGACCCGCTATATTGCTGGGTCGATACGAGTCACTGTGCAATGTGAAAGGGGCTATGGAGAATTCCCAGCTCGCCTGACCTGGTAATTCAACCCAGGTTATAAGAAGGGTTATTCCCAGGTTGAATACTGGGTCAATGGCAGCGTGAATAAATTCCCGGGTTGACCTGGGACCCATTCACTAGAAAGGGAGATGCGGCGTAGAGATTAATTCATTTCCTAGCGCTCCTCTGCCTTTGCCCCCACTGCCGGCTTCACCCCTCACCGCTATGACAACCCGACCCTGCATATTCCCAGGTCGGGAATCCTGCCGAAGTCTGCTGTTAGGGTCCAACAGCGGATCTCACCCGAAAATGTCCCATTTCCAATTCCCGGGTGGGATCCAGCATTGGCGATGTGAAAGGGGTATTAGAGAGGGCTAGCAGGATAAGGTGGAGGTGCTGGCATGGAGACACTAAAGGTGCTGTTGTCAAACAAGGGGGGAGGTGTAGTGTGCACTGGACAGTGATGTAGTAGTATCGTGTGTGCTGGGCAGTGATGTACAGATGGAGCCACGTTTATCTTGCACTTCATCTATTGTTCTCAGCTGCAATACAATACTGAGAGAACAATACATCAGGAGATTAAGTCATTACAGCAGGGGATTAAGTCCGACTACCCTGGCTCAGTTAATCCTATTAAAGGCCAAGATAAAAATGGCTCCACCTGTATTAGTGTACAGTAGGAAGTAGTGTAGGGTGCACTGGACAGTGATGTAGTAGTGTAGAGTACACTAGGCAGTAGTGTAGTGTGCACTGGACAGTGATGTAGTAGAGTAGAGTGCACTAGGCAGTAGTGTACTGTTCACAGGGCAGTGATGTAGTAGTGTAGTGTGCACCGGACAGTGATGCAGTAGTATTGTGTGATCTGGGCAGTAATGTAGTAGTGTAGAGTGCACTGGGCAGTTGTGTAGTAGTGTAATGTGCTGGGCAGTGATGTAGTAGTATATTGAGCCCTGGGCAGTGTAGCAGTGTGTGTGTGCAAGACAATGGTGTAGTTGTGTAGTGGACAGTGATGTAGTGGAGTAGTGTGCGCTGTGCTACAGGGTATTCTTTTATTACTGTGATGCCATCTCCTCCTCTGAAATACAGTATGCCAGCACTGAGGCTGTCTTGTAGCTGGAACAGTAGAGTCCCTTGGAGAGGGTGGCAGAATGGGGGAAGGGGGGGGGGGGCAGGATTGGAGAGCCTGGAGGTACAACTGTTGGAGGAGAGTGGCCAGGAGGGTGGGGGTGTGGGCATGGAGATATTGAAGATCCTGGTGTGTTGGGGTGCAGGCATGGAAAGACTGAAGGTGCTGCTGTTGAGGGTGGCCATGGGGGACCCCATAGTCGTGGAGACTGAAGGTGCTGCTGTTGGAGGGGGGGTACGGGGGCATTATGATACTGAAGGTGCTGCTTTTTGGTTGGTGGGGGTTTATACTAAACGTGTTGCTCTTCAGTTGGAGGTGATCATGGAGTTGGGTGATGTCATGTTTGCAGGAAGGGGCAGGTGACACTGAAGGTGCTGCGGTTGAGGGGGAAGCCCTGCAAGCATACTTACCTGCACTGCTGAAGCCACTAGTGCCATGCCTGCCACCAGACAGCCTTTGCCCCACCCACCCTCTCCACCATTGGCCTCTGCACCACTACCTCGCTGCTGTAATTGGTCAGAAATTGAACTTTTCATTACATGGAAGGAGCCCGGTGTACCTCAAGTGACATGCGGGCACCTGGCAAATAGAGATTGTGGCGGTGGCCGGTTCTGCCCAGGGCATCATGCGCTCTGTGCAGTGGCACCAGCCACACCACCCTAGTTACAGCCCTGTGAGTTATATAAATAAACCTCCTTCCTCTTCTGATTCTGGAGAAGGAATTCACTTTTCTAGTGCATGTATACTCTTGTTGCTATCTGCCAGCATAGAATATTTTTCTTGGCTATCATAATTGCTAAAGGACACAGAGCGAGGACACTCGTTCCCCACGTTGGCAGAGGTTGTGGCCACAGTTGCTGACATCAGAATCTGCAAAGTACAACAAACAAGAGGAAGAGATGGCAACAGCAATTGCCTTTAAAATTCATATGTATAAGAGTCTGCCAAGTGCCTTCTGTATTGCTTCATCTGGTATTGCTTGATCTAGGTTAAAAGTGGGATTTTGAAACATTAATCTGATACTGATTGGACTTTGATTAAAGTGCTTAATTGCTAGTCACTGTAGCTTTTACACTTATAACAGTGTACTTTACTTATATCTATGAAATGTAAAAATATTTTATGGTAGGTTGGGTATTACAACATAGCATGAGCTATACTGAATGGAGAAACTATTTATTTAACTTGTAAAAGGCAGTGGCAAATGCAGGACTTCTAGAGGGGGGTTTCCAAATGCAATCCACAAATCTCTCACTCTGCAGAACATTGGAGCAAGTGTGGGAGTCTAAGGGAGCAGTAGAAGAAACTAGTACCCTGGAACATATATGTGCACATTAGTCTTTTAAGACACTAGATAGTGTATAGAATACATTATTAATAATTAAAACTATAGTTGTTCTATAGTATAGATTGTATCAAACATATTTAACTGGTATAAATAACATAATAAATACACAAACATAACAGAACCAGTAGAAACAGTACTGCACTTTCTAAGCACACATTCTCCCACCTCATGGTAAGGCTCTTGTCTCTTCTTCCTGGTAGCTACTCTCTGGTCCAGTGCACTGATTGAGCACTCAGATCTGCACATACTGTACAGCAAACTACATACTGTATCTCCCAACTGTCCTGATTCCAGCGGGACAGTCCCACTATTCGGACACTGTACCGCTGTCCCACCAGCGAGAAGCAGTGTCCCGCTAGCGGGGGGCATTTGGGGAATGATTTGATCACCCACTACTCTGCTCTGCAAAGCAGCAAGTGATCCCTGAATAGATGGCGTGCGCACATGCATGGCATCTATTCAGTGCTGGGAGGTTATCAGGGTGCTGCCCAGCTGCTCGGGGAGCGCTAGGCAGGCCCCAACAAAGCAGAAAGACAGGTACTTGTGTGAGACCACGCCCCCTTGGCAGAGGCCATGCCCTTTCCACCCAAGGCCACGTCCCCTTTTCTGGCCTACACCAATTCTTTGTGCAGAGAAGTTGGGAGGTACAAAACTTGGTAGAAAAAGCTGCTATCACAGGGCATGTCCAGCAGTTCTGCTCTGTCCTACAAGTTGTGGCGGCAACTCTAGTAATTGTATCATATAATATTTTTGTTGTAATTTGAGACTTTGGCCAGTAGGAGGGGGGTTTCCAGGCAGCCAGAAAACCCTGCTGTTTGCGCCTATGTAAGGTGTTTCATAATATAAATTTTTGCTAGAGCATTGAATGGTAAATGATCTGTCTCTGTGTAGTACACTGCCATTGGTTTATAGGTTTCCCTGGAATCCTTCTGATATTAAAGTATCATCTGATGGCACTGATTTATCTGTAGTCATTTTAAGGGGTCCATTACAGCCCACATGGTTTACAAAATAATAATTTATTAACATGTATCAAATAATTTCCTTATCTATAATGAGATGAAAAAAGGTATCTTTAGCTGCTGTTTTGACAGTGTACTTTATACTACATTCACATATATACCTCCCATTAAGTAAAGAGGGTTGCATGTGTGAGAAACATCCCATTTATGGGGGTTCACTACGATATGCCGGCGGTCGGGCTCCCAGCGACCAGCATACCGGCGCCGGGAGCCCGACCGCCGGTTTACCGACAGTGTGGCGAGCGCAAATGAGCCCCTTGCGGGCTCGCTGCGCTCGCCACGCTACGCGCGCCACACTATTTTATTCTCCCTCCAGGGGGGTCGTGGACCCCCACGAGGGAGAATAAGTGTCGGTATGCCGGCTGTCGGGCTCTGGTCGCCGGGAGCCCGACCGCCGGCATACTGAAGACCACCCCATTTATGGATGTAACTGTAACAGGAAATTATTTTATATGTCAGATGAAAGGGAGAAAAATCCAATCGCACAATTAGGTTTCAAGAGATAACAAATTCTAATATTATTTTTATATTTTTATTTTGATATACCATTCAGCACCAATTTGATGAAGTAGTAATCTCACAGTTCAGCCATGTGTACTTTTCTGTAGACATCCACATAATCATTGCCAGGTTCTATGATCGTATCCAATCAATGTATGGATTGTATTTTCTTTATTATGTCACACTAATTGCCTGTGCTGTAATCTTCGATCATAGGGCCTAATTCAAGGTTGGTTGCAAAACAACATTTTCCACTAATGGGCAATGCAGGTGGGGAAGATGTAACATGTGCAGAGAGAGAGAGTTAGATTTGGGTGGGTTATTTTGTTTCTGTGCAGGGTAAATACTGTCTGCTTTATTTTTACACTGTAATTTAGATTTCAGTTTGAACACACCCCACCTAAATCTGACTCTCTCTGCACATGTTATTTCCACCCCACCTGCACTGCACATGGTTTTGCCCATTAGGGTAAAATGTTGTTTTGCAATCAACCTTGAATTAGGCCCCAAGAACAAAACTTTCATATATCAGAACATTATGATACAATGAATAATGAAAAGCAGGGTTATATAGATACATTAAAAAGAAGCACTGATACAAATACAGATGGGTCCATGTTTATCTTGACCTTTAATAGGATTAACTAAGACTGGGCAGTCGGACTGAGAACAATAGATGAAGGGTTGAGGTTAATAAACCATGTTGTGCCTAGGCGCATCAAACTAGCCAAGATAACCGTGGACCCATCTGTATCTAATGATTATTATGTAGGATTTATGAATAACATGACTTACACCATATTGAACGGAGGTACTGTGAGAGTTGTACTCATTTATAGTCCAGGATCTCCTTTGGCATAAAGATGAAGGAACATATATTTTAATAGATATACTATCATGGTTTGGATTGCAATCTGTATGTGAAAACCCTCCGAATATATAGAAAAGTAGCATATTTTTTTTGTTTAATGATGTGATTGAGTGGTCTTTCATGGCAATTGTGTTATACACGCATATCCATGGCATCTTAATGAAATAAATTAAGAAGGGGTTATTGGTGGTTTCTAAATTGTATCCAACAGAAAGGTACTTTGGGGCAAATTCAGTATGAATCGCAAGTAGCGTTTCGTAAGGAATTTTTGCTGAGGGGCCGCGGGTGCATGCGCAGCAGGCCCTATTGCGCATGCGCCTGCAATTTCTGCGGGGGGCCACAGAAATTACGATCGCTTCTGCCTGTCAATCAGGCAGAGGCGGTCGTGGGACAGGAGGGAGGCGGCAACGCTCCGTTTTCTGGGGGAAACAGAGCGATGCGGGGGCGTCCCAGCCCAAATGGTGGGCTGGTCCACGCGAACGGGGGCGTGTCAGGGGTGCGGCCGCAGCGGCTGTGTGACGTCACATGCAGCCGCTGCGACAATAAAAATGGCGCCGGGACTCCTGCAGCCACAGCGAAGCTGCGCCGGCAGGAATCATCCTTAATTTCTGCTAACAAGCAGAAATTGCATGCTGTTCTCAATTTCTGCTTGAAGCAGGGGGGGGGGGGGGGCGCCGGTCAGCTTGCTGGGTGGCCTTGCCCAGCGCTCGGCGGCCCCCAGCATGCGTGCTAATGGTTAGCAAATTCTGCTAATTAGCAGAATTTGCTAACCTTACTGAATTGGCCCCTTTATCTGTTTTCCCCCATAATTTTAGTGGTTATAGATCTGTTCGCAGTGGATGCTCAGTAGTAACCTCAGAGAAAGTATATTCATTCTTAGATCTGTATCTGCATAACCCCTCTGATATGTAATAGCCCAGATCTGTCACTCTGTGACTGTGTGGATAACACTCGGCGTGGCTAGGAGTTCTCATTGGGTTAGCAGCAGGTCTATCACACCCAGTCCACAGCTGATTGGGTGAGAAACGCCCTCCCACACATGCAGTGCCAGATTAAGGTCCTCATGGGCCTGGAGCTGAAATTTACGAAGGGCCTATTGTGTGCCTCCGCATGGGGTGTGACCAGTATGGTGGGGGTGTGGCTACTAATATGGCGTTGTGACCAGTGCTGTATATAAATTTATACGTGTATGTTTGCTTGTTTGAAAAAAAGAAAAATCTCAGCATTTAAATGCCAAATAATATCTCCAACAAATTAATTATTGAAACAAAGACATACAGAGAAAATAGAAAAAAATACAATTATATAAAACAAATGTGAACACACTCCTTCTAATGGATGGCCATCATCCTCAATAGTTCAAGATCAAAATCTAGAAACAACAAAAGAGGACACTGTGCGAAATAGTGCAAATTTGTGTAAATCCTCACATACTAGTCCTCTTTTGTTATATCTAGTTATATATATATGAAGCAAAAATGGCGGCACTCCCAGTCTTTCTTTGGTAGAAAATTCAGTGTTTTATTTCTATTTTGAAATAAAACACTGAATTTTCTACCAAAGAAAGACTGGGAGTGCCGCCATTTTTGCTTCGTGTATTGGAGATTTCCTCATGGAGGGCACCCCAAGCAAGTATAACAGACGCCAATCAGTGAGTGCCGGGTGATTTGGAATATATAGTTATATATATATATATATATATATATATATACACACACATATATATATATATATATATATATATATATATACACACATATATATATACATATACACACACACACATATCTATATATATATATATATACATACACACACATATCCACAGTACTACAAACAGACTTTTGACATTTGCGCATCAGCGACTTTATGCAAATACCAATCCAATAAACCATATTAATCCTACTTGATATATATATATATATATATATATACACACATACATACATACATACATACACACACACACATAAACACACACGCATATAAACACACACACTCACACACTTATAGTGGCGGAACACCCACAGGCAATGAAAGCAATGGACAGAGGAGCCACCGCACAAAGTGGAGCAGCTGCCCAGAAGACACTGAAGGAGGTAAGTCGCTGTGGGCTGCAAGGGGGATGTATGTGGGGGCTGGCTGTGGAGATACTGGAAGAGCTGAAGAGAGAGAAGGGGCTGGCTGGGGAAACACTGGGTAACTGGAGAGACAGAAGGGGCTGGCTGGGGAGACAGTAAGTGGACTGGACAAACAAGGTGGCTGATTTTGGAGACAATGGGTGGCTGGAAAGACAAGAGGGCTGTCTGGGGAGACAGTAAGTGGCTGGCTGGGAAGAAACTGGAGAGCTGGAGCTAATACAACATGAGGAATGCAAAATGTTTCATGCAGCATTGCTAGGAGATGTCCACACTCACACCCAGATCTTTGTTAGCAGTTGGGGTGCTCCATTAAAAAAAACCCAGAGTAGGCTCCAATAATAACCACAGCCAAATGAGGGCACTCACCATATCTAACATTCAATGCACAAATTAAATTTATGGAAAAGCCATCATAACAGTTGGCGTTTTGGCCCTGGAGGGTCTTTATCAAGACAGGTCAAATTGAGCTGTATAAGCAAACACAGGCAGTGTACGATCGAGCCCACTTATATTGCACTAAAGTAATGGGGTAATTAGTTCATAGAAGCAAATGAACACCAGCCGATATGTGTTCCACAGTGGAATGCACCTCTTCCGGATATTTCAGGTACAGTATATTTATAGACCATTCACCCTTCAATTTAAATGACCAGATTTAGCATTCCACACTGCAAATGCGGGACAATGTCACAACCAATGCGGTTGCATGACAAACTGACACGCATGGAGCAGCACACAACCTTAAGAAGCCAACCAGGGTTCAATCTGAAAACCAGAAGACAGCTGAACCTAGGCTTTATAGGGCTTAAAAAAAATTGAACTTTGCATATCATGTTGGAATGCACAGTATTACAGAAACACTGCATTAAAAGCTATTAAAAGGTGATATATATGTATCTTGTTTTTCTTACTGAAGATCACGTCACTATCACTTGAATGCACCTCCATGCACTTACGTTACCAAAATCTATGTAATATACTGTTTAATAAATCCAACATAAATATATCACTAGTTACCAGTCTGTCAAAATGACGTCACAAAATAACAGTGGCCCTCATTCCGAGTTGTTCGCTCGTTATTTTTCATCGCATCGCAGTGAAATTTCGCTTAGTGCGCATGCGCAATAGTCGCACTGCGACTGCGCCAAGTAACTTTACTATGAAGAAAGTATTTTTACTCACGGCTTTTTCTTCGCTCCGGCGTTCGTAATGTGATTGACAGGAAATGGGTGTTACTGGGCGGAAACACGGCGTTTCAGGGGCGTGTGGCTGAAAACGCTACCGTTTCCGGAAAAAACGCAGGAGTGGCCGGAGAAACGGTGGGAGTGCCTGGGCGAACGCTGGGTGTGTTTGTGACGTCAAACAGGAACGACAAGCACTGAACTGATCGCACAGGCAGAGTAAGTCTGGAGCTACTCTGAAACTGCTAAGTAGTTAGTAATCGCAATATTGCGCATACATCGGTCGCAATTTTAAGAAGCTAAGATTCACTCCCAGTAGGCGGCGGCTTAGCGTGTGTAACTCTGCTAAATTCGCCTTGCGACCGATCAACTCGGAATGAGGGCCCGTGTCGGGCCCAGAGAAGTAACTTTTTGCTCATTTCTGCTCACAAGCTCGGGGGGCTGCGAGCAGAAATGCCAGCTCCAGCGGCTGTGCGTACCGGAATGGAGCAACAATTAAATGCTCCACAGTGTGCCAACTAGTGGCCGCCGGTGTGCAAAACAATTGAATTCCCTCCATAAAGGTGATGAGCAGCATTAGCTTTTACATTTCTATATAGATACTATATTGTCC